>NC_136956.1:2105974-2190974 GCF_032717465.1 Coenobita brevimanus
CTGTGTATGAACATAGGAGCAGTTTACACTTAGTATGTCATTGTTTATTGCTAAATGGTCAGCATTTGCAGTTTAGGGTCAGGCTTGAAACAGTTCATAAGCATATATGTGGTGGTAGGTGGTGGCAACCATCATCCAGTCACTTGATGTAGTGCTGCCTGCTTTTTCCTTCACATTTATCATTCTTTTTTTTTTTTTTTTTAGGTTGGCCCTCCTCTCTTCTTATTTCTCCAATCCTTCTTGTTACTGTTCCTTCCACTTCAGGTGGCTTTACACTGAGTGACAACCCTAATGGTTTCCTGTACCCCAGGAAACCATTTATAATGCTGGGTGGTAACCATATAACCACATAATGGGGTGATGTGGGGCATGCTGTGGCGCCCTGTTAACTGGGTGAAGGGATGTAAATGCAGTGTCCACCCAGGAAACAAACCTTCACACTCTTCCCCTTGGGCCTTACTGTCCACTGTAAGGAAACATTGGTTCACTGCATGGGATGGTCCTGCAGGCACGGTTGCTTACCTGCAGTTGATGGGTCTGCTTGGCCACACACACCAGGGTTACTCAACAACCACTACTGTTCTCTATAAACACATGCACATTCTGGTGTTTATACTGTATAAAGTATTGAATGTTATTTTAATAATTGATTAAGATTGTACAGTATTTCCTGTTGAGAATCCTGATTGATCCATTATGCGTGATGCCGGTACTTTAGGCTGAGCATATGCTGATAGTGTAGGTTAGGTGATGATGATGATGATGATGATGATTGTTATGCTGCAGAGAACTCATTACTGGGTTTGGTAAGTCATAATAATGTGTATCAGTATAAATGTCTGCAAGAGCAAGGCAGCAGATATATGCTGTTAGTGTATGGTGGTGATGAATATTTGTGTGTGTAAATAATAAGCCAAGAGTTGGCCTATATCAGACAGCCAGTTAATTCATAGCAGTGAGGAATATTGCTTTGTGTAGTGTGGGTGTAGATGTGGAAGGCTTTTGAAGTGTTGGCTGGGAAATATTACTTTATTATAATATTTCCTGTAATGTGCAGTCCATACTAAAGTGCATTCACCTCTAGTCTTGATGTCAGGGCTGGATTCAGAGTCATTTAATGTGGCATAGTGGAGTGAGGTGCATAATATCCTTCATTTGTGGGTGATAACATGTACCTTTGTCCTTTACCTCACATTCAGGCATCTGTGAGAGCATCAGTCAGTAACTCTCTTGTCTCTGTTTCATGGAGTTCATTTGCCTGTGTGTCATGGCTGGATTTATAGATGTTTAGTGTGATGTAATGGATTTAGGTGTATATTAACATTGATGTGTGGGTGATAATATAAACCTTTGCCCTTTCTCACATTCAAGCATCTATGAGAGCATCAGTCAGTAACTCTCTTGTCTCTGTTTCATGGAGTTTTTTTGCCTGTATATCACGGCTGGATTCGATGTTTAATGTGATATATTGGAGTTGGATGTAGTACGTTCACTGATATATGGGTTATATATAATATGAACCGTTGTCCTTTATGTCACATTTCAAGTGTATCTGAGAGCAGTAGTAACTCTCTTGTCTCTGTTTCAAGGAGTTCTTTTGCCTGTGTGTCATGGCTGGATTCATGGATGTTTAGTGTGATGTAATGGATGGTGTATATTAACATTGATGTGTGGGTGATAATGTAAACCTTTGTCCTTTATGTCACATGGAATTCCTCTGTTTTGTCTCTGAAGTTGTCTCCCCTGCCTGTGTGTCATGGCTGGGTTTATATATAGATGCTTCATGTGATGTAGTGGAGTTAGGTGCATATTAACATTGATGTGTGGGTTATGATATGAACGTTTGTCCTTTGTGTCACATTCAGACATCTGTGAGAGCATTAGTCAGTAACTCTCTTGTCTCTGTTTCTTGGAGTTCATTTGCCTGTGTGTCATGGCTGGATTCATAGATATTTAGTGTGATAAAAAAGTTAGGTGCATATTAACATTGATGTGTGGGTGATAGTATGCACCTTTGTCCACTTTGTCACATTCAAGCATCTGTAGGTCCAGCAAGGGAAAATTCTCCTGTGTGTGTTATGGCTGGATTCATTGACCCATAGTCGTCAGTCATGGAAGCTCCCTAACACCTTTCCCATAGTGATTTATTTTGCTCTTTACATCTTGTCATCCTCACTTGTGTTGCTTAAATCAGTTCAATATCACCATACTATGCATAAATATTGTAGAAAACTATATCAGCCAGTCGTATCCTAAAATAAATCTGTAAAGGAGAGGTGTTAGGGAGCTTCTTTAACTGCCAATAATGTAAAAATGTAGTAGAGTGAGATGTATATTATCACTGATGTGTGGGTGATAGGTTTCTTAACACCTTTTCCATGGTGATTTACTTTTCCTGTTACTCAAACCTCGTAATATTCTCATGTATGTTATTTATATGATTTTAATAACATAGTATTGATCAGTAACATGCAAGAGGATGTTAAGGTGTAAGGTACAGAATAAGTTGCTGAGGAAGAGGTGTTAGGAAGTCCACAAGCTGCTGACAGTATAACCCTGGTACTGGATACATTAGATAGATAGATAGACAGATAGAAAGATGGATAGAGAGAGAGATAGGTAGAAAGATAGATAGATAGATAGATAGACATGGATAGGTAGGTAGATAGATAGATAGATAGATTCCTGCTTCAACCACACTGTTTTATTCAGCATAGGATTTGTAGTAGTGAGGAGGGTTACTGAAGGCTGTATAGATAGACACATAGATAGATGGATGGATAGATAGGTAGATAGATAGATAGATTCCTGCTGCCACCACACTATTTTATTCAGCATAGGGTAATACTTCAGTAGTGAGGAGGGTGACTGAAGGCCTTTGGTTCCTTCTTCCTCTCATTAAAAAAAAAAAAAAAAAATGCATGCGTGTCCCATGTCACTGGTGCTGCTGTTGGTGGTTGGTTAGGTAGTAGATGGGTGGCAACCATCGTCCCTGGCAGGTACTACCATGGCAGTGGTGTGGGGGCAATATCCTGGTACCTGGCCTTGCACAACACTCCCAGGCGGGGAACTCAGCCACATTTACACAGTAGTCAGGGTCCAGGATCAGACTACTGCGCATACACATCTCTTGTACATAACTGTTCACTGGGGTGGATTGGATTTGTGAGCCACGAACAACACTCTCAGGTGGGGAACTCAGCCACATTTACACAGTAGTCACAGTCCAGGATAACACTATTGCACATACACATCTCTTGTACATAACTAAAGTCTATTCAGTGAGGTGGGTTGAATATGTTAGCCTTGCACAGCACTCTCAGGCGGGGAACTCAGCCACATTTACACAGTAGTCATAGTCAGGGCTGAGACTACACCTAGGAATCAACTAATCTGAAAGGGGTTAGGGATGTTTGTCAGGTAAGAGTAAACACACTATAGTTATGCCAGCTAAAAGAGGTTAGGGATCTTTGCCAGGTTATAATAAATGCACTACAGTTGATTAGGCCATGAACTAAGCTGAAAGGGGTTAGGAATCTGTGGCAGGTTAAACACACTACAGTTGATTAGAATAGGCCATGAACTAAGCTGAAAGGGGTTAGGGATCTTTGGCAGGTTAAACACACTATAGAGTCAACAAGTGTAGAATGGCTGACGTGTGCGTGTGTAGCCAACACCTTCAAAATCATATACGTAATGTTGTTGAAAGTTTGCCCAGTTTTGTGTGTAATGATTTCTTGTGTTTGGTGCCTACTTCCTTCATCTCTTAGGTGGAAATTTGAATGATGATGATGATGATGATTATTATTATTTCTTTGGTATTTCATGATGATTATTATTATTTCTTTTGTATTTCATGATGATGATGATGAGTATTATTATTATTATTATTATTATTATTATTTCTTTTGTATTGTTATGATAGTTCTTGTTTTTTTTGGCCCTGGGTCCTCTCATACCCAGTCTTCTGTGTGGGAATTAGGGTTAGGATGATGAAATAATTTGTGTTTGTGTGTGTGTGTGTGTGTGTGAGAGAGAGAGAGAGAGAGAGAGAGAGAGAGAGAGAGAGAGAGAGAGAGAGAGAGAGAGAGAGCAGTACAGTGCAATTCCCAAAATCCGAAATTCAAATATTCAAAAAATACCAGTTTTCCAAAAGGTTTTAGGAAGAGTCATTGTGCCAAAAAATGTCATGACAGAACATATTTACCGCCAGAAAATGTCCTGGTCTAGTGTCCAGGGTCACTGTACAGTCATCTAAGGCGGCTCAGGCTGGACTGGCATGAACCGTGTACAGTACGTGATTCAGTAATATTTTGCTCTGTGGGTTTATTCCCATGGATGAGAGAGAGAGAGAGAGAGTGATTGAGAGAGAGAGAGAGAGAGAGAGAGAGAGAGAGAGAGAGAGAGAGAGAGAGGGAAAAAAAAGTGTTTGTTGTTGAATTTTCCCACCATGCCATCAAAACCATGCTTATGGAATAAATTAAAGTCTATCTATCTATCTATTGCCAGACGCCATAATCCCGGAAGAGGTGGCCATTTGACTCTTATTTGTTTTACGGGGAGGGGCACTAACCCTCCACCAACCCACTTGCTGACACGTAGGGACAAAAATTACAAGCAAGTGGGTGTCCATACTTGTAACTGAAGGCAAAGACAGGGAATTCCAGTGTGCCCACCAAAAAAATCCATGCACCTCTTTATCCTAACTATTTCGGATTTTGGGAATTGCACTGTATGGGGGGGTATAAAATGATTAACCTGGGGAAAGCCACATCCAGAGCATTGTTCTTCCCTTAATCCTTCACTGCGTATTGGTTCTGCCCTCAAGGGTCACGTTTACCTTTTCTCCTTCAGTAATATCAGGAGATTAAGATTGGTATAGGAAAATGTAGTTTCATAACATTCCTCCTTATAGAGCAACATAACATTTTTCCTGGAGATAAGATTGGCTTAGGAGATAAGATTGATATAGGAGATAAGATTGGTATATAAGATTGGTATAGGAGATAAGATTGGTATAGGAAGATGTAGAGTTTCATGACATTCCTCCTTATAGAGCAACATAACATTTTTCCAGGAGATAAGATTGGCTTAGGAGATAAGATTGATATAGGAGATAAGATTGGTATATAAGATTGGTATAGGAGATAAGATTGGTATAGGAGATAAGATTGGTATATAAGATTGGTATAGGAGATAAGATTGGTATAGGAGATAAGATTGGTATATAAGATTGGTATAGGAGATAAGATTGGTATAGGAGATAAGATTGGTATATAAGATTGGTATAGGAGATAAGATTGGTATAGGAAGATGTAGAGTTTCATAACATTCCTCCTTATAGAGCAGTGTAACATTTTTCCTTCAATAAAAGTCCTCAGGAGTTAACTTTAAAAAATATCCTCGTTCAGCCATATACAACAAATGATTAAACTTTTCTCCAATAAAATCAGGAGTTAAGCAGAGCAAAAAATACCTGGCTTAAATCATATTGAAGTATTAAGATTAAATTTTTCCCTGTAATTAAACGTTATTGGATGTTAAATAGAAAAAACTACCCAAGTTAAACCACAGCCATAAAAGAATTAATAGTATTGTTAACACTTGGACTCCATACAGCTTCCCTGTTGAATAAAATCATGAGGACACAACCAAAACATAATAATGGAACTAAATTATACCATGGCTGTAGAACATAGTAATGGAACTAAATTATACCATGGCTGTAGAACATAGTAATGGAACTAAATTATACCATGGCTGTAGAACTGCTAAGAGTTTTGTCTCAGAATAAAATTGCCAGGAAGTAATCTACAGTTGATACAGAGTCAAACAGATGATGTAAAAGAATTGTTGAGATTTTACCTATCATATAAAGGCTGGCCCATATTTAACACTGCACAATTCACTCTGCTGGCCAGTTTTACCTGCCATATACAGGCTGGCCCATATTTAACACTGCACAATTCACTCTGCTGGCCAGTTTTACCTGCCATATACAGGCTGGCCCATATTTAACACTGCACAATTCACTCTGCTGGCCAGTTTTACCTGCCATATACAGGCTGGCCCATATTTAACACTGCACAGTCCACTCTGCTGGCCAGTTTTACCTGCCATATACAGGCTGGCCCATATTTAACTCTCCACAATCCACTCTGCTGGCCAGTTTCTCTTGTGTTGGCATGGCTAAGTGTTATCAGCATCTACACTGTCTACTTTGTGTCATAAAAATCTTACTCCCACCCCCACAGCCAGACCCACACCAGCAGGCTGAGCTATCCCCTTAACACACAAGATATTGCCACATGCTTTTCTGGTGGAGTGCTTTATATGGGTCATCCTGTATATGCCTTAAGTTTAAAATAACAATTATTTTAACTCTATACCATATATTTCCTCTCAATAAAAAGGTCATAATTTAATGGGAACCAAATACCCAGTGAGGGGTTGGGGGGGGAGGGAAGAATGTACCTGGATGTGGTTCTGTACATGTACACCTCATGAGATGTTTAGTACAGTAAAATTATATGTAATGTTTAGTCAGTCACAGCCTTAGAGTTAAAACAGAATGTGTCAGTGTATCTGATCCCTAATTTTGATCACTTGTCTATCCATCTATCTATTGCCAGATGCCTCAATCCTGTAAGGGGTGGCCACATACAAATCGCCTCCATGTCGTCCTGTCCAGTGCCATTTCACTGCCCTGCTCCCAGCCCACACCCCCCTCTCTCATATACCTGTCCACTCCATCACTTGTACACTTGTAAATTTTAAATGTGATCAGCGTGCATCCCAGAGTATGTACAGTAGTCAGCAGTGATAGGAGAAGGACACGTCTGGGAAATTATCATAGGAAAAGGTCCTTGTCCCTAACCTGGCACACTCGGTTTTAATTATATGGCTGTAAGTCCTCTTTATAGGTCTGGGATGTGTGTGGGGAAATTATTATCACTACAATTACAAATAATAATAATAATAATAATAATAATAATAACAAAACACCTTTGAGATATGTTTGATTCATGATTGAGGGGCAACAAGAGACAAACACCTCAAAACAACTATGTTGAATCACAAGCAACATCAGTTGAAGGGATGGCTGTAATTCTTCAGCAGTTTATTAAACAGTTACAAGAGAAATAAAACAATGGTGAGACATGCTATGTTTTATGACTGATGCGTGGGAGAAGATGTCTGAATGATATTAAAAAGAATCATGCAGTCCTTTAGTGCCTCTTTTGGAACATAGGGGCCCAAGGCTAGTCTGCTTATTTCTGCACAGTCCAAACATTAAGGGGACAGTGGTCATTTATAAAAAGCTGATTTCCCAGTTTCCCCCAGTTTTCAGTCTCATATGTATTGAAAAGGCAGTCATATTATGGATCACCCTGTCTGATTAAACACTTATGTCTGATACAAGAAAAGTGTTTATGATTTAGAATGCATCCCTGACTTATAAAGTTTTGATATCTTGGAAAGCATCTCGTGTTTTATAAAAAGTTGCAGTACTGTATTCTTTGTACATCCCTGTCTCACATGGGAAAATTTTGACAATTTGGAAAGCATCCCTGACCTATAAAAGGACTGACTGACTGAATAATATAAATAAGTTCTATATTATTGCTTAGTGTGTTGATTCACAGCAGATTTATGATCAATTTCTTGCCGTTGCTGCTTGTGATTTTTTTTTTCAGGCTGGACAAGAAGAGGAGAGAGCAGAATATATCCTGTGTTTCTCAGTTACGAGAAGAAATAGATCATAAGTGTTGGTGAATCCCTTGTAAGATTTTAACCCTTAACCCCGTTTACCCTTTGAGGGTTAAATTAGAATAACTTAAACTGAGGTTATGTTGAGCTGCTTAAGTTAAATAGGTTCTTGGAGGGAATAATTTTCTGGGCTTCTACCCTTTGGTACCATTTGCCTTGTATTAAAAAAAAAAAAAAGTGAATTCACTATCCAATGGCTGTGGATTAACCCAAGCAGTGCGAGGGCGCTGTCCTACTGAAAGGATTAAATAAATCAGTTAGTCATAAACTTGGTAACTCATTCCTTGAGGTCACAAGAGAATTTCCACCAAAGCCCTTCAGTAATTATTAATTGATTTTCCCTGAGGCAGTCATTGTTCCTTGTGACTCTCACTTTCTAGTCAGTTTTGGGGCCAGAGCATAATTTGATAATGGTTGATTAAATATGATAGGCTATAATTTTTTCCGGAGTCCTGGCACCCGATAATTGCCATTGCAATCCAGCGTAAAACCTCCAGTATTTAAAGTACATAAAATAATCAGTTTTTGGTTATCTCTGTACTTAAAGCTTAATCTGGTTTACCTCAAAGCTTGTGTGTGGTTTGGGCTTCTGGCTCCAAGGGTGGAGGGGTTGAGGGTTAAAATCTAAACATCTCATGAGGTGTTAGCCTTTATGTTACTTTTTTTTTCTACTGCTCTGTGTGCATGGTGACTGAAAGTTTAATAAAGTGTGTGCATAGAATTTTTATGAAATGAAGAAAATGTGCAAAAAACTGTTAATACTATCATCCTGACCCTGGTGGTATTAGTTGAAGTCCCAGATTTAACTGAACATGAATATGGTAGACTGCAGGCTGAAGGTGCCCTCATCTTGCAGTCACCAGTCACATTTCGGGGACAGTGAGAAAGTTGAGAGACGTTTTTATAACTAGGCAGCTCCACTTCCTGTTTGTATCAGTGGCATTGCTTGAAGGCATCTGTCGTCAGCATCATTCTGACCCTAATTCCCACTTATAAAGGCTGAGGGAAGTTTGAGAGACGGGGTAATGAAAAGTAAATATAAAAAGTAAGACCTGTCAGCGGCATGTTTAGTGAAATGGACCACACACATTCACACACCATTCTAGCCATCAGTTCTCTGTAGAACTAGCGACCTAACCACCCAATAATTCCATTTCTCGTGCAACCATCATCTAAATCCCAATTCCCACTCAAGTTGAGGTGAGGTAGTATACAGAAACCTTATCAACAGCATGCTCAATGAAATGAGCCACACACACACTCGTTCAAAGACCATTCAAGCCTCCAGAAACCCCAGTTATAATCAGAGAACATAAAAAGGTTGATCTAGCAGAGTACTGTAATGACCTGTGGAATGGGCCACACAGCAAATCCTGGTTGTGTAAGTCCAGTGAGCCTCAGTTCTGGGGTGGGAGTAAGTCTCCTCAGTTACTATAGCCTGTTTATTTTAATCTGAGGGAACTGGGCCTTTCCCACAGCTATTCATACTAAGTTTATTGACTGAAATCCATTGAGCATTGAGTTGGAGGTAGGAATGAGTCTGTGGTTACTACTCAAATGCCTGGCCATCTTGAAGGGAGTGATATGTCAGACTAGAGCAAGTACTTCGTAGGGAGTTTAGGTAGGTTAGGAAGAGTACTCAGGTAATAGGAGTTGATAGGGCCTTTGCTATTTCTGTTCATGTAATCTCTCTCAAGCTGGATAGAAAATGCATGGAAGTAGCATGAATAAAATATATTGTGTCAGCACAAAGACCCAAAGATAGTACAGTATTAGCTTGTACTGCAGTTTTAACCACTTGACCCCAGTGGCAAACTTATCATTTTTTTCTCGCTACTTTCAGTGTTATTTAGCATGGGAGGTTTTAACTGTCGCCACGCTTTGTGGGGCGATGATGTTACAAATTTGCGTGGCCGCCACCTTGAATCTTTTATTTTTAATAACGATTTATCCATCCTGAATACGGGAACTTATACACATTTTGACTCTAGAACTCACACTTTTTCCTGTCTTGATCTCTCCCTATGCTCCCCTTCTCTTTCCCTAGATTTCCATTGGTCTGTTCTTTCAGACGTTTTATATAGCGACCACTTTCCAATCAAACTTACTCTTACCACATATCGTCCTGTACTCAGACCCCCTCGATGGTGTTTCCCGAAAGCTGACTGGCCGTCATTTACTTCTCTGACTGTTCCTACTGTACCTCCTTCTTCATTCTCTACTATTTTAGATATGCTCACTTATTTTAATGAATTAATTCTTAGTGCAGCTTTGACCGCGATCCCTAGGTCGTCCCGTCCTTTTACTTCTAAGTGTGTACCTTGGTGGGATTCAGACTGTACTGTAGCACTCCGTGTTAAACGTGCACGTTGGAAGAGTTACCTACGCAAACGCAACACTGCGGATGAACAGAATGCATTTCTGCTGTTTAAAAAGGCCCGTGCCCGTCTTCGAAAGATTGTTAAACAGGCTAAACGCCGTAACTGGAGGTCATACGTTTCCACCATTACTACCAATACACCCATTGCATCCGTCTGGAAACGTATACGCAAAATAGCGGGTAAGCATCTTCCTATGCCCTCCCCTGTCCTACACTTAGATGGAGAGTCAGTAGCAGATGCTCATCTAGTTGCTAATGGCTTAGGTCGTCACTTCAG
This sequence comes from Coenobita brevimanus, assembly GCF_032717465.1. Classification (NCBI taxonomy): domain Eukaryota; kingdom Metazoa; phylum Arthropoda; class Malacostraca; order Decapoda; family Coenobitidae; genus Coenobita; species Coenobita brevimanus. The sequence goes on from NC_136956.1 coordinate 2,116,402, forward strand.
TAATGTTAGTAGCGGCTCTCATCTCTCACCTGAATTTCATACCCTTAAAGCAGCTACTGAATGTACGCCTGTTGTCTTCAAGCTGTCGTCTAGTCAGTCATATAACGCACCATTCACACTCCATGAATTGACCTCTGCCCTTCGTCTGTGTAAGAACACTTGCGAGGGTCCTGATGGCATACACTATAATATGCTCCGTCACCTTTCCCCTCAGGCCATGGCCTTATTAATAACTATTTATAATCGTATCTGGACAGAGGGTGTTCTTCCCCCCTCATTTCGTGATGCTGTCATTCTCCCATTTCTTAAACCGGGAAAGCAAGGCCATGTCCCTCAAGATTATCGCCCCATTGCTCTTACTAGCTGTCTTTGCAAATTGTTTGAGCGTATGATAAATCATCGCCTTATGTGGCTCCTAGAATCCAAGCAACTTTTGTCTTCTTCACAATTTGGTTTTCGAAAAGCTCGCGGCACCTTAACTCCCCTCCTAAATCTTGAGACTTATATCCGTTCAGCCTTTGCCACTCAACAATCTGTTATCGCAGTGTTCTTCGACCTTGAGAAAGCTTATGATACAGCCTGGCGCTACCATATTTTAAGCACAGTTCGCTCTTGTGGTATTGATGGTAACCTTGGTGTCTTTTTAAAGAATTTTCTATCAACTCGTTTCTTTAGAGTCCGTGTTCAACATACCTATTCAGACTCATTTCCACAATACGAAGGTGTTCCCCAAGGCAGTGTTCTTAGCACTACTCTATTTTTATTAGCAATTAATGGGATTGTTTCTTGTCTCCCAGTTGGTGTCCGTTCTTCTTTGTATGTTGATGATTTTGCAATATATGCTTCAAATCCTGACATCTCTTCCCTTGGTGCTCTTATTCAACGTGCAGTTTCGGCTGCCTCAGAATGGGCCACTTCTCATGGCTTTCGGTTCTCTCCTCTTAAGTCTCATGCTATTACTTTTAATCGTTCTCATCATATTCCTCAACCACCTCTTTTTCTTTATGGCTCTCCTCTCCCGTACAAAACCTCCGCTTCCTTTCTTGGCCTTCTTTTCGATTCCCGTCTTACTTGGAAGGATCATATTACCTCCTTGAAAACCACAGCCTTGCAACGCCTCCGTCTCTTGCAAACTTTGTCTCATGTGTCGTGGGGTGCTGATCGAGATACTCTCCTTCGCCTCCATATTGTTCTCGTTCTCTCCAAACTTGACTATGCTTGCCAAGTCTATTCTTCTGCTTCAGACACCGTCCTCCAACAACTTGATTCTGTACATCATTACGGTTTGCGTCTGGCTCTTGGTGCCTTTAAGTCCTCCCCAGTTGAGAGTCTGTATGCTGAATCAGGAGTTCCATCACTCTTCCGTCGTCGCGCTCTTCTTTCTCTTCGTACCTATGCTAAGTTGCACTGTTTTCCTCATACCCCTTCTCTACTTCCTCCCAGTCCTGACCCAGGCATATTTTCCACTCCTAGGACCAAGCCACCATTTGCAGTTCGAACCCGTACTCTTCTCTCGCGCTCCTCTCTTACTGTTAGTAATGTTTTTCCTTTCCGCACTTGTCTTTTTCCTCCATGGTTACTTCCTCGACCCCACATTTGTTCTTCCATTTCCCCTTATTCCAAGTCCAATTCTCTTCCTTTCATTCTTCGTTCTCGGTTTTCAGACCATCTCTCCCAACATTCCTCTGCAGTCCCTATATACACAGATGGTTCAAAAACTCCTACTGGCGTTGGATTTGCGATACTCTTTCCTGACACTCATTATCATTTTAGCCTTCCTACCTATGCAAGTGTTCTAACAGCAGAATTATATGCCCTCTTGTTTGCGTTGCGGTATATTTGTCATGCCTCTTCTTCCTCATTTGTGATATTCTCTGATTCATATAGTGCTCTATCCCTTCTTCAGTCACCTTCGGCTTCTCACCCTCTGGTTCTTCGTATCTTGGAATGGTTGTTCCGTATCTCCTCCCGTCGTAAAACAGTCCAGTTCTGTTGGGTCCCAGGACATGTGGGCATCGCAGGCAATGAACGTGCTGATCAGTTGGCTCGCATGGCAGTTAGCAGGGATGTCTCTCCTTCCTTCCTCATTCCAGTCTCTGACCTTCTTCCTGCTCTGTCATCCTTCCTTCAGCACCGGTGGCAGTCTTGTTGGGACTCTATCACTAATAACAAACTACGTGTTGTTAAACCGTTTATTTCTCATTGGTTGACCCCTTGCCACCGTAATAGGAGGTGGGAGACGGCTTTAGCTCGCCTCAGAATCGGTCATACACGACTTACCCACTCTTATTTGATGTCTGGTGATCGCCCTCCCCTTTGTACTCGTTGCAATACCATTCTTTCTGTACACCATATTTTCCTTGATTGTCCACTTTACACACTACAGCGACGTATTGCATTTCCATTTTTGTCTCACCTCCAACGTCCCCCCCTTCTTGCAGACTTTCTCCGAGAGTCATCGTATTTTTCCCTCCATAATATCATGTCCTTCCTTACCTCTATTGGTCTTCTTTCCGACATCTAATTCCGTTCCTTTTTTCAATAGCCCCATCTGTGATATGATATACTCCTTCCATTGACCTATTTCTTCTGGCCCACCCAACGTACACAACTTGTAGCCGATGATCCGGCTTTGTGCTGGATTTTGGCACTAGGTTCTTATTGTTCTTCTTCTTAGCATGGGAGGGTTTTTGAACTTGAGGGGTCGCACAGCATTCATGAAACTGTTAAGTAGAAGAACTGAGTAAAGTTGCTTGGAGTGACTGAAGTGGAGGGTTTACATACAGCCTTCATTAAGTATTCTACATTCAGTGTTATTCAGTAAGGGAGAGACTTGAGAGGCTACAAATACTCTTTATTAACTAATACAGTAGGAGAGATTAGTTAAATCAAATCATTGGAGGCAGCAGGAGTAAACATTAATGTCAATAGTGAAGGGATTGAATTTGTGTGTTAGTAGGTGTATCTTAGAATATAAGAGCTTTATATCGTACACATTGAGCTCATATTTTTACCATTAGAGTCTTTACAGAATGACTGAAACAGTTCATTACTGCTTATTGTATGATACTTCATCTATGTATCATAATACTAGGTTCACATTAACTTGGCAGAGATGTCTGATCTCATTGGCAGAATAAGACAGGGCTGTAGTTCAACATCCCTCCCATAAAACTTTGTGAGTAGTTTGATATGCTAACCTTAATCTCAAGTAACAGCTTGGCATTAAAGATGGAGAGATGCCAGTTTTAAGCCTAGTTATAATGGATAGACTGTAGGGTTTTGAATATATTTAAATGTGGATCGGAGTAAGCCTTTCGACCTTAACATTTTTAAGTCTGTGGGGGCGCTCACCATCCACTTACTCAGTGTAGTGCTTTCCTCTCCCCCATTTTTCTTTCTTTCCATCCTCTTGTGTCTTTCTTTCCTTCATTCTTTCCATGTCCTTCTGCCTATGGGTGACTTTACACTCCCTCTTCTTTCTTTCCTCTTCCTTCTGCCTGTGGGTGACTCTGTACTGAGTGACAAGCCAAATGGTTTCCTGTACACCAGGAAACCATTTACTACACTGGGTGGTAACCACATAACCAAATTTTGGCACCTGGTGGTTTAGTGGGTAACCAATCAGATTCAGCCGGTGAAGGTTTAAAACCAAGGGAAGGTTGGGGTTGATTGCTCATGTAATGCCACTCAGGGATGAGAGAGGCTGGTCCCTCTCATCTTAAATGTTGGAACCAACTGCCTAACCCCGGGCTCCTATGCTTCTCGTGGGGCAGTGTAGGATTGGATGATGGATGGATGGAATTTCTTCATTCTCAAAGTTCTTAGAGGGTATGTCCATTGAGTGCTGTTTTCTTTGCGGTTTATGTTTTTGTACTCGTATTAGAAAAGTTCCATTAAAGAATTTGCATTGTGTATCTTTAGTTTCTGTGTCATTCTGTGTTCTAACAGTGTGAAATGTAAAGCTGATGTGTTAAAGTCCTGCCATTGGATAAGATGGTATTATTCTAAGTATGGCAGGACCATAAGTTTTTAATGTATGTACTTGCCAGTTGTTGTTCTACCAGGAAGTGGCCTCGTCATCTGTCTTATTATGCCACTATATGGTGTCGTAATCTTTATTCCTTTCAGGTCTTGTTTCGTTCACTTTGCCTTTTTATTTCTTTCTCCCTCTATAAATATGTTTCTTCCTCAGTATACATTTTTCTCCATTCCTGTGTGTGTGGATTCATATGTTTCACTTCCTCTGTATATTGTCATATTATATCATTATTCTCTGTTCCACTGTATTCTGTCCTATGTTTCAATCTCATCTCCCTCTCTTCCTCTGTACATTCTGTCATATGTCTGTTTTCTCCTGTACAGTATATTCTGTTGTATGTTTGTCTCCCTTTCCTTGGGGGAAGCAGCCTAGGTATATAGATAGATAGATAGAGATGTTTGTCTCTCCTCTCTCTTTCTCTGTATATTCTATTGTATGCTTCTGTCTCCTCTCTCTCTCTTCCTCTGTATATATTGTCATGCATTTCTCTTCTGTAAAGCAACGTTGGGTCTGGTTAGTACTTGGATGGGTGACCGCCTGGGAACACCAGATGCTGTTGGCATCCCTACGTGTCAAGTGGGGTTGGTGGAGGATTAGTGCCCCTCCCTGTAAAACAATTAACTCTAAGCCTTTGGCCACCCCATTTGGGATACATGGCGTCTGGCAATGAATGGATGGATGGATATTCTGTCGTATGTTCCTATCCCTTCACTTTCTCTTCCTCTGTACAGTATATTCCGTCATATGTTTCTCCTCTTCCTCTATATTTTCTGTTATATGCTTCTCTCTCCTCTCTCTCTCTCTCTTCCTCTGTATATTCCATCATATGTTCCTCTGTCTCTTTATGTTCTGTCATGTTTCATCCCTCTCTCTCTCTCTCTCTTCTCCCTCTGTATATTCTGTTATATGCTTCTCTCTCCTCTCTTCTTCCTCTGTATATTGTTATATGCTTCTCTCTCTCTCTTCCTCTGTATATTCTGTCATATGTTCCTCTGTCTCTTTCTCTTCCTCTTTATGTTCTGTCATATTTCTCCTCTCTCTCTCTCTTCTTCCTCATACTATCATCGTAGTCGTAACTACTAGGGAAGTAAAAGTCCTAAGTCCAACAGTATATATTTATTATAAACAATATTAGATATACATGTACAATGTGCTCACCCTTGTGAAGGGACATACAAGCATAATAAATATAAACAAACAATTACCTGGTTTGAAGTCCTGTGTGTGTAGAATCTGAAATAAAATAGTTACCCCTGAAAAAGAAATATAATAGTTACCCCTGAAATATAAGAGAAACATTAGTTGAAGGAACTCATTCACACTGATGTGCAGGGGTGGGTTAACCTGGCCAGCTCCAGCTGCACCTCCACCAGGGTGTCTGACCCAGTCACTCACCCCAGCCAAGATAGTGGTGGTGGTGGTGGGAGTGTGAGTGTATGTATGGATGTGTGTGTGTGTGGCTCAGTTGCCACACACACACACATCTAGAACACTCACACTCCCACCACCACCACCACCACCATCTTGGCTGGGGTGAGTAACTGGGTCAGACACCCTGGTGGAGGTGTGGGTGGGGGGGGGAACACCCACTGGAGCTGGCCAGGTGGGGGAAGGGAAAGGCGGTAAAGCTGGGAGGAGGAGAGAGAAGCAATGGGTTGGGGCCGAGATGGGGAAACAGATTGCCCCGCCGGCAAAGCCAACCCCGTATAATCCCGTTAGGGATTGGGTAATCTGGCCCTATCTAAACCCCTGCCCACCCCTCCCCTCCCCTCCTCCCAGCCCTTCCCCTTCCCCCACCACCCCTGCACATCATGGCTTATATTCCCACTGGTTAAGGACACTCCCTACCACCTCACCCTTGCCAGATTATTTATACATACTGACAACAGTGTAATATGCAAAAAAAATCATAAGGGAAGAGGTGGTAGTGAGGCCTTAAGCCAATGAGAGTACAAGCCACAAACACACACACATACACACACAGAAGGAGAGAAAGGAAGAGGATAGAGGGAAGGTTGGTGATTCCTGGGCGGCCACTGCTGGGATGTTAGGTTGGCCCCCAGTTGGAAAGAGGAACGAGAGATGGAGGGAAGGAAGAAGGTAAGGATGAAGGATGGGAAAGGAAGGACTGAGGGAGAGGATGAAGTCTGCAGCCATCTGAAAAGAAAAGAGAAACTGTTAGTACAAATGCTGAAACAGTGTAAAGTTACCCCTTCAGCCTATGTTGTGTCATTTTCTTTTTATTCCTGCTGGCCACAGACTTAGTTTAGGAATTATGCCACTCCTACAATCTTAAAGTGGTGGTTGCATGACAGTGAGTTATGAGGTACAACTGTCTTCTTGGTTACTAGTCAAATTTACCCTCCACTCTGACTACACCTGGCCATCAACTTGACTGAAAGGGCTTAGGGGTCTTTGGTGAAAACACAGTGACTACAGATAAGCTACAGCCCTCATTAATCCTCTCATTATCAGAAGTCTCCCTTAAGCTGAATCAAATCATCTTGTGGTACCAAGAGTAAGATTTTCTCTGGGGTGATGTAAGCACCTAACATCAATAGAAAGCTCGTACTCTAATCCTAACCCAATATCACACGTATGAGGAACGGAAAGATGCAACACTATGTTCTAGGTGACAGAGGAGACTTCATAACACCTGTTCCTTTGCTATTTACTATCCCTAATATAAGTTAACATTCTCCTGTATGCTATTTATGTCATCTTAACATCAATGTACTCTGCATCAATAACAGATAAGATGATACTGAGGTGTAATAAGCTGGACAAATTGCTAGGGAAGAAGTGTTAAGACTACCTATAGCCAGACACCTTAATACCAAAAGGGGTGGCCACAAAGAAATTGCCTCCATGTTGCCCTGTCCCCTGTCATACCTCTGTCCTCCCCCCAGCTCACACCTCCCTCTCTCATACACCTCTCCACTCAGTGTCCTACCCTAAAATGTACTGGATCATTGCAACTTAGTCTTATGCCCCTATGCTCTGAAAACAGCAACTTGGGATGGGCAGTTCTTCATACCTCATGACTTGAACCTTACCAGCTTAGGTAACTTGGCCTAAAACTGCCATCAATCCATCTTGAATACTTAGTTATAACACCAGAATATGATGCTAGTTACCAAAATGTGTAACAAAAAGAAGCCAGAACCACAACATTATCTGATTCTGCCGACAAACCAGCCAAATTAAGCCAAGAAAGGACTAAAACCTGGGCTAAGTTAAGATCAGAGAGCTACAGTCACCACCCCACTCCACACCAAACACTCCTCTCCACCCACACCACCCATTGTTTCCTTCCTCACCTCTGAACCTGCATCTTACTGCCCTACCTACAACACTCATCTCCACAGCCTATACTTCCCCTGCTACAGTCCACATTTCACAGCCTAGCATTGGGCACCTTCTCTTCTGTAAAGGGTTGGATAATAGATGGGTGGTAGCAAGAATAAAACAATACTGATGTCCTAACTGAGCAGCCCCATCTAGGGACCCTACACTCACCAGGTGAGGTAATAAAGGGTTAGATGATGGATGGACTGCCTAACCCCTGGGGACACACATGCTGGGACGGTAGCAGGTTGAATGATGCATGGATTGCCTAGCTCAGGGCTCTTAAACTCATGATGGGGAAGTAAAGGGTTGAATGATGGATGGATGGCCTAGCTTAGGGCCCCCTTCACTCCTGGTGAGGCACTCAGGAGCTGAATGACAGATGGGTGGTGGCAAAAACTGATGTCCTGATTCAATAGTCTAGCTTCAGACTCCTACATTCTTCATGGTATGATGGATGGATGGCCTAGTCTCAGCCTCCTGCACTCCTGAAGGGACAATAAAGGACTGGAAGATACACAAATGGCCTCACCTCGGCCCCTTACACTCCTAATGGATTGGACGATGATTGGATGGTGAAAAGAATAAAACAGAAATGACATCCTCAGGCTGAAGAGGTAAATGCCTATCCCCTTCTATTGTCAAAAAATTGGCAAATATAACTGTGTAAATCAGATTATCAAAAAACTGATGTATTGTACTATATTAATGAAGAAAAACTGGAGCAACCTAACAATGCTGCCAAAACATGGGTGCTCAACCTTTTAGCCAAATGGACCAACTTCCTATATAAACAGACTTGGTGGCAACTTCCTATATAAACAGACTTGGTGGCAACTTCCTATATAAACAGACTCGACGGGAACTTCCTACTCTAACAGACTTGGTGGCAACTTCCTATATAACAGACGTGGTGGGAGGTTCCTATTCAAACTTGGTGGGAATTTCTTATTACAACAGCCTTGGCAGGCTGCACTGCTGCCATCAACTTTACCTATAATTATCCTGGTACAAGTAATTCCATTGTACAGGCGATAGGGAGGGACTTCTTATGATGACATGAATAAAATCCGGCAGTTCTGATGCCCACTTGTATGAATGTCCCTCAGTTCCCCTCCAGACCCCTTAAAGAGGGATGATGAACTGCAGGAAGGGGTAAACTCCAGCCTGCAGTCCACTGAGTTCATGTTCAAATGAGCCTGGGGCCACAACAACAACAACAACAGTACAGATTAATATTCAAGTGCTGGTGACTCAAAACAAATATATGATGCAGCCATACCACGTTGCCAACGGCCATACCACGTTGGGTACACCGCTTCCCGTCCGATCAGCGAAGTTAAGCAACGTTGGGTCTGGTTAGTACTTGGATGGGTGACCGCCTGGGAACACCAGATGCTGTTGGCATCCCTACGTGTCAAGTGGGATTGGTGGAGGATTAGTGCCCCTCCCTGTAAAACAATTAACTCTAAGCCCTTGGCCACCCCGTCTGGGATACATGGCGTCTGGCAATGAATGATGGATGAATGATTTTTCACTTGGAGGGACCTGAACATATCCTTCCAACGGATCCAACATGACTGATTGAACACCCATTCTAAATACTCCTATTCGGCATAAGACAGTACAGGGGTATATGTATGTATGTATGTATGTAAAGTATATATGTATGTATGCATGCATGTATCATTTCGTTTTGTTTATAAAGGCTCCAACACACTTGCATTTGTCGGCCTTGGTCACCTAAAGGTGGCTCTCCATGCTGCTTGATCTCTGGCAGCTTCCCTATTCAGTCCCTTATTCCTAAGGTCACATTATATGACCTCGTCCCAGGTCTTTTTCGGTCTGCCTCTCGCAACCCAACCCCCAACGTTAACACTTCTCACTTTCTGCACCCAATCATCCTCCCCCATCCTCTCCACATGCCCAAACCATCTCAATTTATCTCTCCTCATCGCAGCACCAATACACTCCAGCCCAATCCTTCCTCTTAACTCTTCCATCATAAACCTAGCCCCCCAAGGCCTCACATTCAAGGATGCACTGCACATCCACCTAATTACTGTCATTTCTGTACGTTAGGGCCTGCAGATATCCTCCTTCCTTACTGCCCAGGTCTCACTACCATACAGCATTATGCACCTAACACATGCATAAATGAACTGAAGTATGTATGTATGTATGTATGTAATGTATGTATGTATGTATGTATGTATGTATGTATGTAATGTATGTATGTATGTATGTATGTATGCATATCAACTGTGGATGGCAGCCTAAAGTCCTTAAATTCAAGTGAAGTCCTTTTCAATTAACTCTTGCAGCTGAGAAACAATTTTATTCAGCACAGGAGAGGCACTGTTTATTGATAGGTCTTATTACTGCCAGGATTCCGGGGGCTTGAATGATGAGTGAATGGAAGTGTGGCCTATTTGATTGGGCAAGTTTGTGCTGTCTAGACATTGCTGCTCCTCACCCTGCCCTTGGGTGGGAAAGGAGGTCCAGATGATAAAGATGATGAATTTATTACTAATATACTATCAGTAAGGGATGCCTTCATGGGGTGGCACTGACATAGCTGGGTAACTGCACAGACTGGTTATACAAATGTCCCTCTAATCCCTCCCTGAAAGAAGGTTGGTGGATTGCAGGAAAAAGGAAACTTCAGCCTGCAGTCCACTGGGTCCACATTCAGATGAGCCTGGGGTTGCATGAATTACTACCGGTATCCGCTCACTTGATGTAGTGCTGCCTACTTCTTCCTTAGCCTTTATCATTCTTTTTCTGTACTTTCCCTCCTCTCTTCCTATTTCTCACCATCATCCACTCACCTGATGTAGTGCTGCCTACTTCTTCCTTAGCCTTTATCATTCTTTTTCTGTGCTTTCCCTCCTCTCTTCCTATTTCTCCCATCTTTCCTGTCACTTCTTATTGCTTTTCTCTCCTTTACAGGTGGCTTTACATTGAGTAACAAGCCAAATGGTTTCCTGTATGCCAAGAAACCACTTACAACGCTGGGTGGTAACCATATAACCAAACCATGTGTGTTCCCTACGTGACAACAAGTGGGTTGGCGGAGGGTTAGTGTCCCTCCCCGTAAAGCAAATAACTCAAAGACGAACAGTCACCCCTTATGGGATTATGGCGTCTGGCAATAGACAGACAGACAATTATGAATGCATCTAACCCCTCCATTTGAAATTCTCTCAAGCTGAATAAAATCATGTAAAGGCAGCAAGTATAAATTAAAAAGGGCTTCCCCAGAATCAACAGCTTAATCTTAAACACAACAAAAGCAAGAGACTCTCACCTTGTATGTCCCTCCACGCACTGAAATATATGGGTGAGCACATAATACATTCTGACCCCTTAACAGCTCAAAACATTAAGGTTACTGAATTTAAAGCATAGATCAATGAGGGCAGTTGTTAAGGGGTTCAAAAATATATATATATACAGAAAAAAGTCCATCACATTTCCCACACAATCAGTCCTCATTATAACTTACGCTGAATTCAGAAACATCACAAAGTTTCCATATAACACTTACTGTAATTTGGGGAGAAAATGGCCAAACAGCTCTATAGATACCAATGCAGTGCAAATTTTACAGGTCAGTTCTTCTTATTCTGGACTTCATGGCAAAAAACAAATATTAAAAAGCCAGGAATATATAATAAACATAATTCTGTGCTGCTGGAGTGAACAGGGGAAAAACTGATCTAAACATGACACCTTTTCAGATGCAACTGGTAATATGTAGAGTAGGTGGTAAACTGCCTGATTACTTTCATAGGTAGCAAAGCAAATCTTATGACTCTATTCTTTTATAAATTAAAAATATAATCTTGACTTAATGGCAAAAAAAAAAAAATTAAAATTAAACCCTGGGCTGTTGCCAAATGTAATAAACTTGACCCATACATTTGGCACATCAGTTTTTGGTTCATTGCCCAATCAGTATTTTATGTAGCAATGGAGCTTTGTTTCTAAGGCAATATTTCAACAAGTTAATAAAGATTTCATGGCAACTATAAATGATATATATGTGACTTATAATGAGGACTTAAAGTAATGCTGCAGGCCAAGTCAAATTATTTATTGGTGCAATTACTTGCCTGTGATTGATAGGTCTGCTTGACTAGACAGACTGGGATTACTCATCAACAACTATACACATTTACAAGTAATAAAAACAAAGGTACAGCTTGGACTGTATGAGGGAGGGAATGCCTTCATGTGGTGGCACTGATATACACAGGCAGCACCACTGCCCTCGTTATACAAACATCCTTCAACTCCCTCCCTATCCCCCACAGAGCATAGTGGATTGCAAGGGAGGAGCAACTTTAGTCTGAAGTCCACAAGGTTTGGGTTAAAATGACCCAGAGGCCATAACAACAAACTAGCTTCAGCCTGTAGCATTACTAAGCATGAGAAAAATAAATAATAATAATAATAATAATAATAATAATAATAAATGCAGAATGGACGGTATCTTGACGTAGTGGTCCATGGAGTGCAGATGCTATGAGGAGATGATGCTGAGATGATGCTTGCAGTGAAGGGAGGCAGAACAGATGAAGCTTGTTGTGGTGCTGACACTTCCCAAACTGCTTATTGCCTGAAAATATGAACGACTGACTAAGAGGGTGTATGTAGGTGAGGTGGAGGGAGGGAGAGGGAGGGGTAGACCAAGGATGAGGTGGAAGGATGGCGTTGAGAGGTATATGAGGGAGGGGGGGGGTGAGTTGGGAGGAGGGTAGTCAAATGGTGGGTGACAGAGCGACTTGGAGGCGTTTTGTCTCCGGCCACCCTTTGTGGGATTAGGGCGTCGGGCTATAGATAGATAGATAGCACCATTAGACATAAATAAGGTACCAGCAAACACTAAAATCCATAAATCTTTACATATACAGGTGTCAAAGTCTGGGATGGAATGTATTGAATTATGTCCTTGTTATTTGTCATCTTCACTCATCATCCTGGGTCGTCATCTTTTGGTCAGTCCTTGTCCGAGGCTTCTTGTTCGTCTTTTTAGTTAGCTGTTTTCCGGGGAGGGGCACTAACCCTCCGCCAACCCTTTTAGTCACCTCGTACGAGAAGCAGGGATACTGGGGAAGCATTCTTGATGATGATGATGATGATTATTATGGATGGGAATAATGTGTGGACTGGTGTCATAACAGGTGGAGTCAGGATTCCAGGGGCTTGAATGGTGAATAAATGAGTGTGTGGTGCATTTCACTGGTCATGAGGTGGATTAGTTCTACCACTATCATAGTATTTCCTTTTCCTGGTTTTCTGAATGATGATGATGATGATGATGATGATGATGATAACAATGATGATGATGATGATGACGATGATGATGATGATGATGATGATAACAATGATGACGATGATGATGATGATGATGATGATGATGATAATGATGATGATGATGATGATGATGATGATGATGATGATGATGATAATGATGATGATGATGATGATGATGATAACAATGATGATGATGATAACAATGATGACGATGATGATGATGATGATGATGATGATGATGATAATGATGATGATGATGATGATGATGGTGATGATGATGATAACAATGATGATGATGATGATGATGGTGGTAATAACAATGACAATAATGATAATGATGATGATGACAATGATGATGGTGATAACAATGATGATGATGATGATGATGTACCCAGGATGTCGTTCTTAATACAGTGTGTTTAATGTAACCTAACCAAACCCTTAACCCCTTGGTGGCTCAGGTGATGGCCAGGTGTAGTCAGATTGAAGGGATGATTTGATTAGCAGACTCATTACTACTTTATAATAATTTCACTGACCCCTGACTCAGTATTCAAGTTAGGAGTGGCTCGGTTGTGTGGGGTGATGATAAACCAGCTACAATCACCTATAGCATTATGTTTGGGGATGCCTTCATGTGGTGGCACCAATATAACCCAGCAGCAATTATATATACATGTTCCTCACCTTCCTCCCTACCCTTGAATAGGAGGAGGATGGAATGAAGAGCCTGCAGTCCACACATATGGGGTAAAAGATTCCTAACCTTTGTCAGTTCTGTTAATGGCCAACTGTGGTCAGATTAGAGGGCTGACTAGTAACCAAGGAGACTGACACCTATCCACACCAGCAAAAACAACAATGACTAGCAGCAACAACAACAACATCAATATTAACTCCAAGCCAGGGTACATTACAGAAATATAAAAGTGTCATAATATAATACAGTACTGTACTTTTGTTACTACACTCCTTTGACTATAACTTGGCCTAAAATTGCCATGTTTCCTCCTTGTATTCTAAGGTGACGATACATATACCCCACAACATGATGCTAGTCACAAAGAAGTGCCATGGAAAGATCTGGTGGTGTAGCATTGTTCTTCCCTGCCACTGGTCTATGTGACGTAAGCTGCAAAATAATTCTGGGCCAAGTTATGATGACAGGACTATACCAGACATTTTACTAAGCCTTTGAAGTGAGGGGGATAATGCAGGCTGTATACTTCTTGCTGGAAAGTCTCTGCTAACCTGTATACAATTATCTGGAGGTAGCTGGGTGATGAAATGGCGAGGGACAGGGCGACATGGAGGCAATTTGTTTGTGACCACCCCTTCAAGGATTGGGGCGTCTGGCAATAGATAGATAGATAGATAGCCAGGTGATGGAGAGAGGCCTTCATGTGGTGGCCCCAATATAGGTCAAGGTGCCACTGCCTGGCTATACATCATTCATCTTAACCTGGCCCAGATTTTTGTTCTTTCACAACATATTTAACATACCTAAGTGGCAGGAGACAGTGCTATGGCTCTATATCCTCTCCACAGCACTTCTTCATGACTAGCATTATATTCTAGTGCCAATTTACTCTTACAGCTCAGCATTAAAGATGGGGAGATGGCAATTTTAGGCCAAGTCAGGGTAAAAAGGGAATAGTACTGAAATTACCGTGTCTCACCTTCCAACTGTGCATGTAAGGTTGAGGTAAACTTGTGGCCACTGCGGTTTTTACTACTGTTTCCACTCTGGCCTGTCAGCACTGCCCCACTACTGCTGTGCCTGCTGACTATCTCTTGCCTCTAGTCTATACCATACTACTGCTGTGCCTAGTGACTATCTCTTGCCTCTAGTCTGTACCATACTACTGCTGTGCCTGCTGACTATCTCTTGCCTCTAGTCTATACCATACTACTGCTGTGCCTGCTGACTATCTCTTGCCTCTAGTCTATACCATACTACTGCTGTGCCTGCTGACTATCTCTTGCCTCTAGTCTGTACCATACTACTGCTGTGCCTGCTGACTATCTCTTGCCTCTAGTCTGTACCATACTACTGCTGTGCCTGCTGACTATCTCTTGCCTCTAGTCTGTACCACCACAAACTCTCCTGGAAGGCAAAAGGCAGCATTTAATAGTCTGCTCTGAAATACTGTTTATCATCATCACCATCATCTTTGTCAATGCCACTATCATCATCATCATCATCATCATCACTGTCATTGTCATCTTTGTCATTATCATCATCATCATCATCATCACTGTCATTGTCATCTTTGTCATTATCATCATAATCATCATCATCACTGTCATTGTCATCTTTGTCATTATCATCATAATCATCATCATCATCATCATTATCATTATCACCACCACCTTTACTGTCAACATCATCATCATCATCCAGTCTTCTTCTCACCTATGGATGGGGTGAATTATGAGGTTGGAATGAGTCTCCTTGGTTACTAGTCAAACAGCTAAAGGAGAAACATATGGGGTAAAAGATTCCTAACAGTTTTCAGCTCAGTTTATGACCAACTGTAGTCAGGTTAGACAGCTGACTAGTAACCAAGGAGACTAAATCCTATCCATAACCCCTTCCAGCTTAGTGCATGGCCAGTTGTAGTCAGATTAGAGGGTTGATTTGGCTAGAAACCAAGGACACTCATTCCTACCTCATAACAAAGATCTGTAACCCCTTTCAGCTAAGTTTATGGCCAAGTGTAGTCAGTTTTGAGGGTTGATTTGACTAGTAACCAGGGAGATTCTTTTCTACCTTAAACCCCCACCAAATTCCAATCCCCCACAATTCAATACAGTCTTGTGGCTATGGGCTTGGCCAGTTCCCTCACATGAAAACATCCTGATTATTAATGATCAGTAAGATAAATGAATGGAGTATTTAAGCGTTTAATCTTTCAGTGAGATATATCTGAATCACATATTAAATTGGTGAAATAAATCAATGTCTATCTATGTATCTATCCATATACTGTATAGCTATATAGGGTACTTTCATCCTACAAGGGGTAACCACAACTGCACTGCCTCCACACTGACCTGTCCTCTGCCATTTTGCTGCCCTTTCCCCAGCTCACACACCCCTCTCTCATATACCTCTCCACTCCATCCCTCCTTCTCATCCTCAGTCTCCCTCTCCCACCCTCCATTTCACTCACATACACTCTCCTAGTTGATCTCTCGGTCTCCATCTCCCCAGCTCACACACCCCTCTCTCATATACCTCTCCACTCCATCCCTCCTTCTCATCCTAAGACTCGTTCTCCCTCTCCCCCCCTCCACCTCACTCACATACACTCTCCTCATCAGTCTCTCACTCTCCATCCCCCCAGCTCACACACCCCTCTCTCATATACCTCTCCACTCCATCCCTCCTTCTCATCCTAAGACTCGTTCTCCCTCTCCCCCCCTCCACCTCACTCACATACTCTCCTAGTTAGTCTCTCCATGAATATACTGTCCTACCAATGCATCAGTACAGCACTCACTTTCCCAGTACCTTAATGCCAAGTCCTGTCCACCATCAGGCTGTTCAAGCATTTTCTCATTTAATCTTGATGGCGACAATTCCAGCAGCCCGCACCACCAGCCTGAAAAAATACATACATTATACTACATAATACACACACACACACAAGCACACATAAATACATACATACACACATATGCTACATACACACACACATATACATACTGGTACAGACATACATCAGACTACATGGTACAAGTGAGGGTGGGGCAGGGTTAGACTGGTGTTATTTGTGATGGAAAACAATCGTACTGTAGCTACTGTATCATTTATAAATGCTCAGTGTGCTTCACTGCGTTTTCCTTGGTCACTTAATGGCGGCTCTCCACACTGCTTGATCTCTGGCAGCCTCCCTATTCAGACCCCTATCTCTGGTGGCTCTCCAAGCAGCTCGATCTCTGGTAGCCTCCCTATTCAAGCCCTTATCCCTGGCATCTCTCCATACAGCTCGATCTCTGGCAGCCTCCCTATTCAGACCCTTATGCCTGGCGGCTCTCCATGCAGCTCGATCTCTGGCTGCCTCCCTATTCAGTCCTTCATCCCTGGCATCTCTCCAAACCGCTCAATCTCTGGCAGTCTCCCTATTCAGTGCCTTATCCCTGAGGTCAAACTCTATGACATCATCTCAGGTCTTTCTTGGTCTGCCTCTCACAACCCTATCCCCAACACTCACACTTCTCACATTCCACACCCAACTGTCATCCTCCATCCTCCCAACATGACCCAACCATTTTACACTAACTTGGCCCATAATTCTGCCCTCATTACAGCTTATTTCACATCCTTATCATTGCACTTCTTCATGACTAGTACAGTATCACTATAATCTATTATTTAATTGAATACAATAGCATATTCCAGCACCAAAAATGTAAACTATACCCATTTTACACTAACCTGGCCCATCATTTTGCCCTTTTGTAGCTTATTACACATCCTTGTATAGTACTTCTTCATGACTAGTACAGTATTACTATAGTCTGTTATTGCAACTCAGCAATCATGATGGGCAGAGGGTAATTTCAGGCCAGGTTGGAGTACAATGGGTGGGAAACACATGTACTGCCACCCACTGTGCCCCATTGTACACACACTGTTTGTTATAGCACTTCTTCATGACTAGTACAGTATTACAACTCAGCAATCATGATGGGCAGAGGGTAATGTCAGGCCAGGTTGGAGTACAAAGGGTAGGTAACACATGTACTGCCACCCACTGTGCCCCATTGTACACACACTGTTTGTTATAGCACTTCTTCATGACTAGTACAGTATTACAACTCAGCAATCATGATGGGCAGAGGGTAATTTCAGGCCAGGTTGGAGTACAAAGGGTGGGAAACACATGTACTGCCACCCACTGTGCCCCATTGTACACACACTGTTTGTTATAACTGATGGAAGTCCAGTGGCCTTCCCAGTGTCTGTTAAATCTGATATCTGGTCTATCGAGGTCTGTTACATCAAGGTTTTACTGTATATAATAATCTATCTATCTATCTATTGCCAGACGCCTTAATCCCATACGGGGTGGCCACAAACAAATCGCCTCCAAGTCACCCCATCCCCCGCCATGTCACTGCCCTGCTCCCACCTCACAACCCCCTCTCTCATATACCTCTCCACTCCATCCTTCCTTCTCATCCTTGGCCTCCTCCTCCCTCTCTCCCCCTCCACCTCACTTACATACACTCCTTGTCAGTCTCTTACTCTCCATCCTCTCCACATGGCCAAAACACCTCAATGTGTATTTAACAATGTCGTGGAAATTACAAGTGCTATCTGTTTTATTGCTTCACGTTATAGGTATATGAGAGAGGGGGTGTAAGTTGGGGGGAGGGCAGCAATATGGCAGGGGACAGGGTGACATGGAGGCAATTAGTTTGAGGCCACCCCTTATGGGACTGAGGCACCTGGCTACAGATAGACAGACATACAGATAGATAGACAGATTGATAGATACAACTTTACATACATTCTATGCTCCTTTCACCTTAACTTGGCCCAGATTTGTGTCTTTTGGGGCTAACTTCATGCATGTCAGCCCAGAACAGCAAAAAAATAAAAATCCAATTCAAAATGCATTCTTGAAAATTATGAAAATATAACCAAGCACAGCCTAACTAAAAAAGGTGAAATAATAACCCAGAAAATAAAATGTGAAAAATGGAAAAAAGAAAAAAAAGAAAAAGGCAAAAAAAAAGTGAAATTATTGACCCACAAAAAGTAAAAAAAAAAAAAAAAAAAGTGAAATTAAACCCCCCCAAAATCTCCCAACTCAAAATACCAGTATATTCTAAAAAAACATGAAATTATAATCTAACTCAAAATATTTTCCAATACATAATACCTAACCTAATCTAAAACCACAATATACATATACTTGTTTTTATCTGATGAGCCTGAAGGTAGGAATGAGTCTCCTTGGTTACTAGTCAAACTTATCCCAAAATCTAACTATGCCTGGCCATCACCTGAGCTACAAAACTAATATTCATAAGGCAGGAATGAGTCTCCTTGGTTACTATTCAAGCTTATCCTTGAATCTATGCCTGGCCACTGAACTGAGCTACAAGGCTAATATTTATAAGGCAGGAATGAGTCTCCTTGGTTACTAGTCAAACTTATCCTTGAATCTATGCCTGGCCACTGAACTGAGCTACAAGGCTAATATTCATATGGTACCATAGGCATGTCTCTTTGGTTACTAGTCAAACACCCAAGGATCTAACTACTCTTGGTCATCATCTGAGCTAAATGGGGTTATGGTTCCCCGTCAAAAGATATCACAACTAAATAAATATGGAAGAAATAATGGACGCTGACAAACAAGAAATAACAATATCAATCGCTTGTTTTAATACCTTACTGTACACATTTCCTCAATTTAACACAACTGATAAAACCACAATCATATACTTACTCAAATTTCCAATAGGCGACACTCAAAACGCCAGGATATCTTGAAAAAGTCTTAAAATATATTAATTACTGTCTCAGCAGCCTGCCTCCTGCGTGATCTGCCTCATCTGGGTTTATATTTTTAATTCGACATATTTTCCCCAAGGGTAGTATAGAATTTTATATCTTCCTTTCATATATTAATCCTAAATACCTGAAAAGTTACAAATATATGGGTTTAAGGTAGTTAGAGGCGAGTTTATTTATTAGGAGAGGAGTTCTTGTTTTGGTCGCCATTTTGACATATGAATAACTCGAAGCGTAATATAAACAAACCTTTTTTTACTTGATTTATGGGCTTTTCAATGACCGGAAATTAATTTATATAAAAAAGGGAGAATATTAGACTCTGTATTTATCCTTTCTTACCCGTAAATCACTTGTGTAACTGCATGAAAGGTAACTTAAACAAAACTACGTGTGTACCGTTATTTTATTCCATTTTCTCTGATAAATAATAAAAGAAAATGAGAATATAAATGATAAACTCAATTATATTTTTTTCATTTAACTTTTGCGAGTTTTTGCTCGTCTTCAGAACATATCCCGCACTTCGGTGGCAGCAGAAGACATTATTATGGCTCTGCATCCTTTCATCAGTATTTTCTTCGCGACCAGCAAGATTTTCTAGGCTTAATATCCAGCCACAGCCCACATAATGACACTCAGGGATGAGAGAGCTGCTCCATCCAAACATCCGTCCATCTTTGTCTGTCTTTCTGTCTGTCTATCCACCAATCCATCCATCTATCTTATTTATCCATCCATCTATCCACCAGACACCAACCCATTCACAAATCTATCCATTCATCCATCCAACAAGCCTCTCTCTTTTGCAAGTGTATTCTTAAATTAGACCCATTAAAAACTTGTATAGGCTCTCGGTATATTTATTCGAGAGAGAGAGAGAGAGAGAGAGAGAGAGAGAGAGAGAGAGAGAGAGAGATTCATTACTGATATGCATCAGAGGGTAACAATTCAGTTATTAGTTATTAAAACTAGCCTCCTATAACTGCTACTGCTACTATTACTATTGTTGTTGCTCCTGATACCACTACTATTACCACTACCATTACTACTACTACTGCTACTAGTAGTAGTAGTTACTACAATGCTACTACTACAATAGTAATTGAGAGTTTGATACCACCAGGAGATGGGTAATAAAAAGCAGAGAGATTATTCTTATATTCAAACATTTTTCAAGATGGAATAAAACAGAGGTTATCTATATACTGTACAATTACACGTATATTGTAACTTGCAGAACAATACAAAACCATAGAAACAGTTCAACCAATGGTTTATTTGGTACTGACATACAGAGTGCGGTATAGTATACAGATTAGCAATACTTTATTACACCACTGATCAAGAGAACAAATTATAAATATTTGCACTACAATACTGTTCAGTATTTTGATTTCAGTAAGTTTATACAGTATCACGTCAAAATTCACACAACTATAACTAAGTATTGAAGTTGATGGCCAAATGTTGCCAGAATGGAAGATAATTTTGACTAGTAACTAAGAAGACTCATTCCTGCCCCATACCTATGACTTATCAAATTCCACACAACCCTAAGTACTGAAGTTAATGGCCAAATGTAGCCAGAATGGATGATAATTTTGACTAGTAACCAAGGACTCATTTCTATTTCACCCCCAACTTAACAAATTCACACAACCATATGTATTGAAGTTAAACAGCCAAATGTAGTCAGAATGGATCGTAATTTTGACTAGTAACCAAGAAGACTCATTCCTGTCACACCCGAGACTATCAAATGCCACATAACCATGAGTAAGCACTCAAGTTGTATAAGTCACCTAGTTTTCTCATATATATACTATGGATGATAATTTTGACTAGTAACCAAGGAGACTCATTCCTACAACTTATTAAACTTCACACAACTATGAGTAAGTTTTCAAGTTGTAAAAGTCATCTAGTTTCCTCTGATATATAATATGGATGATAATTCTGACAAGTAACCAAGGAGACTCACTGCCACCTCATACCTACGACTTACCAAATTTCTTCCCTTCCCTTGGCCCAGCTTCTTACTCTGCAGTTCACTAATATCATACCCAATTCACACCATCATCATTTCATTCTGTTAGTCTGTTTTTACCTGACATATATTAACTCTATTTAGCTCGGTTAAAAGCCAAGTATAATAAGACTGGAGGGTTCATTTGACTTGTAACCAAGGAGACTCATTCCTGCCTCTGTTAAAGCCCATCAAATTTCACTATGTTCAAGGCTGGTATTCTCATCAGTGGAGGAAGCTCCCTAACACCTTTTCCTAAGTGATTTATATTGTTTATTACACCTTACTGTCCTCTTCTGTGTTACATAAATCCTTCCAATATCACCATACTCTGCATAAAGCTCCCTAACACCCTTTCCTGAGTGATATATTTTATTACACCTTACTGTCCTCTTCTGTGTTACATAAATCCTTCCAATATCACAATACTCTGCACAAAGCTCCCTAATAAATTTTCCTACGTGATTTATTTTGTTTATTACATCTAACTCTCCTCTTCTGTGTTACATAAATCCTTCCAGTATCACCATACTATGCACAAAGCTCCCTAACACCTTTTCCTAAGTGATTTATTTTCTTTATTACACCTTACTGTCCTTTTTTGTATTAAAAAAATCCTTCCAGTATTACCAAACTCTACAGAAATAATGTACAAAAGGATATTAATCACCCACATCCAAAAATAAATTGCTTAGGAAGAGGTGTTAGGGAGCTTCCATATCTGGTAAGAAATGAGTCCAATTTACAAGTGACCCAGTGCCAACAGATGAAAACAAACCAGCAATAATAATGTCACTAATAACTCCCTCATGCTCAGGACAACTCTATTATTTTATTCCAGACAAAATTAGATAGGAGTCATCGGAGAATATTAAGTACCTATGCAGTTACTGTCTTTATGATACAGTGGTTATAAACGCACCTCCAGTCATTCCTGTCCCTACTCAGTGACAACCCATTCAACATCATATACTACACTACCTTGTTATATCTGTGTGTGTGTGTGTGTGTGTTAATATTGGTTGATGTACAGGATTGGTATAACAAAAGCAAGTCCAAACATCTGTCCCTACTCAGTAAAAACCTCTCCTTCCACAACACACCATCCTCCATCATATACTACACTACCTTGTTAAATCCCTCTATCTAAAACCCACCATCCTGTCTAAAACTCACTACAAAACCTTGCACACCATACACAACCATGTCCATATCATCACTGGCTCCATCAATACTACTGCTGCTGCTTGCTTATATTCTTCAGCAAAATTCCTCACTGTTAAGGAGCATCTTGATATGAGAGGCACACAATTCCATGTAACAGAACCACACAATAATCTGTCACATAAAAATCATCCACACACACACATTGCCAAGTCCTCTTCAAAGACATTCCACCTACAGACAATCATACACAAACAATCAATAAACACCTACAGATTCACTTCACATGCAGGGTAATAAACACCTTGATAAGAACACTATGCAACAAGCTGGCCTTCCCTCCACCCCAAACATCCACCCATCAGAGGTACCATTAAACACAGCTAAGTTCCTCTATCTTGGATTTTTGAGGACACCACCCACACCTCGTTTACATCAAGTGCCCTGTTTGTAAATCAGCCCCACATGACACAATGAGAGAGGGAGGCCAAGGATGAGATGGAGGGATGGAGTGAAGAGGTATATGTGAGCTGGGGGGAGAGCAGTGAAATGGAAGGGGACAGGGTGACATGGAGGCAATTTGTGGCCACCCCTTACGGGATTAAGGTGTCTGGCACTAGATAGAAAGACAGACTGCAAAGGCACATGACACATAAACACACAAACATCAAAGGCACTGGAAACCTGTGGGACAATCCGACAGGGGCAGTTGTTTACCTGTGATTGACGGGGATGCTCAATCAGACAGACCAAGGTTATGCAACAACACCAGCAACTACTACCACTTCTACCAGTTCTTGATCTGTTACATGCTCCCTGTCTATTTTCAGTGATGCCTTTCTCCCATACAATACCACATCATCCTGCCTCAAACCCTCCTCACATAGTTATCACTGTACTTCTTCTACTGTACGTTTCACAACAATTCCACTCTGATGGCAATTCCTTCCAAAATATACCAATCAAATGTGACCTTATCAAACCTAACTCAGCCATGCTTAACATACTTTAAAATTTAACCACACCAAATACAGTATAACCTAATCAAACCTAACTAATCCAAGCTTAACCTACCTTAAAATTAGCTTAACCGAACTTCAACCTTACCACAGCTCACATTATCTAAACCTACCTGACCCTTACCCTAACCTCACCTACCTCACATACTATCAGGCCCCAGGAGAAAAGGGCGTTAATAGCACAATACACCAGGGATCAAGAGGAGGGGGAGCACGCCAGTAGCAAACCACAGTAATAAGTAGCAAATATTCTTCAGTATTACATAATCTATAACAAGTCAGATCACATTTTGAAACAAAGAATTGAATGTATCATCACAATCATTATCATTATTATGATTAAAGCACTGAATAGGGAGGCTGCCAGACTCTGAGTAGCATGGAAAGCCACCATTAAGTGACTAAGGCTGACGCTTGCAACCACACTGGAGCCTTTATAAACAATATATGATAAAAGTATTAATATTTTACCATGAATGGGTTGGGGTTACTGAAAGCATGAGTGAATGGTCAAGGGCTCACAATGCTTCTTAGCACAAGGGCCACAAGCTGTCTATCCTGGGTTCTGCTGCTTATGTTCCAGCACAACAAAATAAAACAATGTACCTGTACCACTAAACTACTGGTAGAGTTCTGGTGTTGGAATGCAGTGTGGTGTGTGTGCTGTGGCTGATGAAGTGACCAGAGGTAGTTCTATACTGTAAAATGTTACCAGAGGCACAGGTCAGTCAGTTATCCTTAAATGTTCTGGACTATGGTAGCCTAGCCATGGGCCCTACACTTCAAAGCTAGTAAAACGGAACTAGTTGATTAAAGCTCATGTAATGCCACTAAGGGAAGTCAGCTGGTCATCTACCCCTATACCCCTATGCTCTGAAAGGGTCTAGAGACAGCCAAAGATTTCCCTATCCAGCAATGTGTAACCATGGAAACAGGCTGGTGCCCTACCCTTACATGTTGTGGACTACAATAGCCTTGGTGTGAGTCCCTATACTCCAAAGGAGTAATATGAGAGTGGTAAGTTGTTTTCATTATCCTGGGCAAATTAAACAGTTTAATGGGTACTGTATCCTGTATCAATAAAATAAGGGACTGAATAGGGAGCCTACCAGAGATCAAGCAGTGTGCAGAGCCATCATTAGGTGACCAAGGCTGATGCAAGCATGTTGGAGCCTTTATAAATGACACAAATATAATATTTTAAGACTGTCCCTGGGCAATGTAACCCCTTCACCACACTCTGTCTCTACAAAGCTGAATTAATTATCTGATGGGAGAAGGAGGTACTGCAGGTCCTGCAGTGCCTTCATGTGGTGGCACTGTTATATCCTGTCAGAACCACTGTCCATTCATAACCTGTTCCCCACAATGTGTTTATACAGTACTGAAATGAATTACAGATTGGTGTAGGCTGGAACCACTGCCCATTCACAACCCCCTCACCACAAGGCATCTATATAAAATGGAACTATATCAGTGATAGCAACAAAATCACTCTATCACCACACTAAGTGGTTTATGGTGTCTTTCATGGCATATAAAACCCCTGGTGTTACCCACAACACAATACAGTAAGACATTTGAGGGACACAAGTATTATTTTTAACCTATTAATACTACAGGGGGGGACTGTAGTATTATTACATGCATTACACTGCACTTAATATTAATACATTACTCCCTCTTTAAGTGTAATGTTTGTTGTATTTTACTTTGGATAATACCTCATGATTTTATCTGCCTGAATTCAATCTATATTTACTGTACAGCCAACAAATGGATGCCTGGTGGTTTAGTGGGTTAATGTGCTCTAACTGACTTAGATTGAGGACATACAGTGTGACCTCACGTTTAAGGGACTGAACAGAGAGGCTGCTCGAGATTAACCTGTCAAAGATGTAGAAGCCTTGATACATGAAACAAAATGAAACTGGATTTGGCCTGTTAGTGTTGAACCCAAGGGATGGGTAGGGTTTATTGCTCACATAATGCTACTAAGGGGAAAAAGACTGGTCACTCACTGTAACACATAACTGGCCAGGATAGCTGGGTGTGGCATTTAGCTGGAAGGGTGCATGACATACCACCCTACACCTACTGTCTCATACTCACAGAACTTTTTAGGTCTAACTCCGCAGTTTCCGACTTGAATCAGCTTTTGAAAATGGCTCTTTATTTATTATGGGTTAAAAATGTGGACTAAATAGTCTAGCTCTTCATGGGACAAGAAAAAAATGGATGATAAAATTATAAACAGACTTCTTGCAGTGAAGGAGTTATATACAATCACTATTAAACCTTTTACTTTGAGGTGTGTGGTGCTGACAAGGGGCCTACACATGGTGGCGCTGTGCACCCTCCATGGGGCAGATGCGGCATCCACCAGGCAGCCAAATTTCCTCATATTTCCCTGCACCTCACCATGGGAAAGACCCTGGTCCAACCCTGGTGAGGAGAGGCAGTGGATCCCTACATGGTGTTTGTATTGTACTGTACCTGAAGCAAGGCCCTACAGAACTACTTATTTGTTGTCAGTGGGTCTGCTTGACCAGGCAAACATGGGTTAAACAACAACAACAACTAAGAGGTGTCTTCACTACACTAATATTGCTTAGTGGTAGGAATAATATATTGAAAAGGAACTAACTTGACTCCAACTGACCAACTTAAAACCTTACCTAACAGAATTAACCTAACCTGATTAACTCTGACCTATCCCATCTTTATCTAATTCTGCTTAACATAATCTAACCTATTGTAACACAACCATCTAACCTACCCTAACCTTGCTTCACCTAACCTAACCCCTTTTTCTTAAACTCTCTGCTGCAGTAGTTAACTAATATTCTCAGACTTTCATTTATGTAAAAGGTCAAGTCTGCAGCTGTCTTCCTTACCATGTATTTCCCTCTGACTATCCCCCTTTTTTTTATACAATGTGTCCAGACATTTCAAAACAAACAGATCTTGAGTCAGGTTCTTACTAAAAATTTTCCTTGGAGTGACATATTTTGCAGGCTTCCAACTATTGACTTTTTTCTTTCATACCAAATTTAAGCTAATACAACAACCTAAGGGAAAATAAATCCTGTGGCTACTGCAGATGGGGTTTTCTGCAATGTAAATAAATGTTGTGTGAAAGCCAGGATAGCTAACTGTGTTGGAGAAGGATGCCTTCAGGTGGTGGCACTGATATCAACAGGTGGCTCCATTGCCTAGCAATACAAACATCCCTCAACTCCCTCCCTATTTGCCCAAAAAAGGGACAGTGGATGGTGCAAGAGCAACAATTTCAGCCTGAAGTCCACTGTGTTCACATTCAAGGAAACCTGGGGACAGAAGCCATAACAAAATAAACTAAAACATCCTTGGGCAAAATGTGTTATTACTGTACTACTGAATGCAATATTGATACCACAGGGGGGAACTGTGGATATATGCTATAATAAACAACAGTAAATATTATCACTAACTACTGTAATACACTTTTATAATGATGTCTAATTTTGTTGTGCCTATTAGCCTATATTGTTATTATTTAGCTAAGATCTCATATATTTTCACTAACAATGCTTTATGTGATTTTGTTTTAGAAGGCTCTGAGGCACTGGAGAGGGACACCTTCATGTGGTTGTTTTAGTATGACCATGCAGTGGAGCCGCCTGATTATCATAATGTGCCTCAACCCCCTCCCAATCCCCTCTTACGGTGGAATTATAAATTATCCCCAATACTCTCCATTAAATAAAAAAACAGGCCTTAACAAGAAGCCTACATGAGGTTGCACTGAGCACCCTGGGTGGGCCGGCTGTGGTGTCCATCCTGGAGCCAAATCTCCTGTTCCTGTACACCCACTAAAATAATTATCAGCAGCCCATGCTTCGATACTCTTTGCAGCCATCGCTGGCAGACACCGTGAATATGCAGTAAGAGGTGGTACATCTGATCCTCCCCCCCCATCAATCTGTCTGCCTCTCCATTCCTCCCCTCTCACTCTCTCACTCCAGATTTAGTATAATTCCCATTGCTTCAGGCTGTGTTTAACGAATAATTCATAGCAACGGACACAATGTTTGAAGAAAGATCTCAAAGCAGCAAGGCATTATCCACTACATAATAAAGAATTCAAAGTGCTATTTGTCTGCTTGGCATCCATTGTATCTGAGGTTACCACCTTAGGATTTTCTTACACACAACAATACAATGACAACCACCATTAGCATTTTAAGAATGAATTGATGACAAAGTATAGCAGCCTAACTGTCCAGTTTATACAACACCCGTGAACAATACATGTAAATTATATCCAGGATGTATCCTAGTACACTGTTATAATATTAACCCCTTCAATGCAGCCATGGCCCTATGGGTTAAGAACGTTCCGCTCTGACCAAAGAGTTGGAGGTTCAAGTCCACCCAAGAGTTACTGGTAGACAGGAAGTGGCATCCAGTCATAAAGTGCTACATGCTCCAAACCAAAGTCCTCTACCCACGGACAACGCCTTGGCCCTTAATGGAAAAAAAAAAAAAAAAAAAAAAAAAAAAAAAATAGGGAACACGGCATAACCCCCACCGAAAAAAAAAAATAAATAAAATAAATAGTGACTGTAGTGCAGCATGGAATATGAAACTGAGCATGGCATATCACCAGTTCAACAAATATGACAGCAACATTGCGGAGGGGATGACTGGGAGGCATATTCGTTAATTTAGGATAGGCTTTTACCTCAGACGGTTCTTGATTTGCATATGACGTGAGGAATGTGTTGCCTATGAAAATGCTTCAGATTAGACAATTTGCGCATCAAATAAGCATTAGAAGTTTTAATACTGATTTTGAATCCGATCTACATTAAACAACGTCCTTGTTTAAAATTGTAATGAAAACTATGTTGATACTCAAACTCTGTAAGCAATATAAAAGGTAGTGATAATTAATACACAAAACAAATTGCACAGAAATCATTGCAACAAATCCTCTGATGCCACTATGTGGACCTAAGGCTCAGCAGATCAGGGATACCAACCAAGCATATTAACTCAGTTTATTTTCAGATCTTTCATCTGGCATGTCAATTTTACTGTGCTAAAAGAGTGCCAATAATTTATTTAGTGGGTGTACAGTACTTCCCTGCACCTGGCTGTGGGAAGGACCCTGGTCTGACTCTGGTGAGGCACTGTCTACCATAATGGCAAAATGATCGGATTTTGAATTTGGCTCTGTTATCTTGTTTTTGTTTTTTCTTGGAGGGAACAATTTGCAGGCTCCTGGCCTTTGGTTCCTCCTTCCTTGCATAATAAAAATAAATAAAAAAATAAAGAGATGTTGGACTCCTACATGTTTTAAGTACAGTACTTTTACTGTACCTGTGGGACAGCCCCACTGAAGCAGCTGCTGCCCTGTAGCTGATGGGTCTGCCTGGCCAGACAATCCAGGAATAAGCAACAACAACTGCTTGGCAAAAACTGAAATAAACTAAAGTGGAGGAAACCTGAATTTTTTGCACAACTTTAATACTGCTTGTCTGTCTATCTATCTGCCAGATGCCTTAATCCCATAAGGGATGGCCACAAACAAATCACCTCCATGTCGCCCTGTCCCCCGCCATTTCACTCCCTTGCTCCCAGCTCACACCCCCTCTCTCATATACCCCTCCACTCCATCCCTATATCCCATTCTTGGCCTTCCCCTCCCTTTCCCCCCTTCCACCTCACTCACTCTCTCCTCATCACTCTCTCTCTCTCCATCCTCTCCACATAGCCAAACCACCTCAATATGTATCTCCTAATGCTTCCTATCACATCCACGCCCACACCACAATGCTCCTTCACTTCCTCGTTTGTCAGTCTCTCTCTCCATGTGACTCTATATACTCCTCTCAAATAACTCATTTCCACTGCTCTCACTCTTAGACTTCTGTCCCTCCAACAAGGTCTAAGTTTCACTTCCATAAGTTAGAGTTGGTATCACAATACTGTCATGCAGTAACTATTTCACTTCCATGCTCACTTCCATTTCTTATCAATGCTTTCAAGGAACCAGCAACCTTTCTTCCTTGTTGTAACCTTTCAAGCACTTCACCCTCCAAACTTCCATCCTTACTCATCACACCACCCAAGTACTTAAACACACTTACATTTCCATTTCCTCCTCATCCAACCTCACTGTATATTCACTGACTTCACCTCTCTCAAAGACCATCACTTTACCCTTCCCTACATTCACCTTTAGATTCTGTTTCTTACACTCTCTCTTAAACTCATCCACCAAGCATTGTAGCTCCCCTTTGTCTTCACTTAACAACACAGTATCATCTGCAAACAACAGTACAGGGAGTTTCCAAACACTACCCACTATCATTAGGACCACTCCAACATCCACTACCCTACCTTGTATCTCTTTCATAATCCCACGCATACAAAGACTGGACAGCCATGAAGACATGACACATCCCTGTTTCAATCCAACCTTCACACTGAAAAATTCACTCAGTTCACCATCCACACGCACTGCAGCCTTAGCACCATCATACATACTCTTCACGGCCTTCAACAACTTCCCATCTACTCCATATATTCTTAATACTTTCCACAATACTTGTCTATCCACCCTGTCATATGCCTTCTATAAACCATGAAGACCACATGCAACTTCTTTCCTTTCTCTAGAAACTTTTCCACTAAAGACCTAAGAATGAATGTCTGATCTACACAACTTCTTCCCTTCCTAAAACCTCCCTGTTCTTCTCCAACTAATTCCTCTGTTCTTTCTCTAACTCTGTCAATAAGTATCCTACCATATACTTTTCCTATTACACTAAGAAGACAAATGCCCCTATGATTACCACATACTTCCTTTTCCCCTTTTCCTTTGTACAAGAGAATAATTATACCTGACTTCCAATCCTCTGGGACTTTACCTTCCTCCCAGGCCAATCTGCACATCTTCCACATCCATTCTACTACTATCTCTCCCCCATGCTTCAGCATTTCACCACACACTCCATAAATTCCTGGGGTTTTCCCCAATTTGACTTTCTTCATTGCTTCCACAACTTCCATCCTACTGATTTATTCCTCTCTTATCACATCCCTCTCTCAGCCATTCCCCAGCCCCTTATACTTCCATTACTTTCATCCTCTACTTTCAACAATTCCTTAAAGTGTTCTCTTCCTCTGCTCACTTTTTCTCCCTTCTCCACTAGTAATCTACTAGTTTTATGTTTCACTCCCTGACTAACTTCTTTGACACCCTGTCTAACTCTCTTTACCTCTTTCCAGAACATTTTCTTACATTCCCTCCACTTTACACTCAAATTCCTTCCAAATTCCTCATCCACTCTCTTCTTACTCTCTCTTAATAATCTTTTCATCTCTCTCTTTCTCTCTACATATAACTCTCCCTTGTAACTCTCAACTTCTTCCACGCCCCTGTTTCTCATCCACTCACTATACTGCTTGTCAAATGCTAAAATACATTAAAATGAAACAAGCCTATATTTTTTTTGCATAAATTCAACTTAGATGGCTTTATGAAGATGAAGAGGCACAGTGGCAGTGATATAGCCAAGCACCAGAGCTACCAGATTATATAAACATCCCTCAACTTCCTTCTATCCCCCAAGAGGAGGATGGCAGGCTCTGGGAAATGGCCAACTTTAGCCTGCTGCCTAACTCACTCTCTAACAAATTTCCACTAAAAAAAAGAAAAAGTTTGGCACAAGCATGAACGAACTGGAACCAGACATGACCTGATCTCGTATACTAATCTAAACTAATCTTACAGACCAGACATAACCACATCTAACTCTGATTAAGCTAGCCTAATCCTAATTCAGACTAACTAAACCAAACCTAACATACACTAACCTAACATGACCTAACTCTGATAAACCTAACACTAATTCCTTACCAAACCTCACTCATACAAACCTAACCTCCCCTGACCTAATTCATATCAGTGTTACTAATCCTAACTCTCTTAATTTACCCTTAGAGATCTTAACTCAGATTAACCTAACCTGACCCACAAAATGCTTATCATGTGTCTGTTCTAAGCTGACAAAGATCCCTAACTAATTTCACCTCAGTTACCAGCCAAGTGTAGCCATATTTGAGTCTAGTAACCAAGGAGACTCATTCCTACCTCAATCAGGTGGAAACAAACTGGCTTTATGTGGGCTTTACTAAGAAATGGGTGGCCACAAACAAATCGCCTCTCTGTCACCCTATCCTTCATCAGCCTCACTTATATATTTCTCCATGCCATTCCTCCATCTTATCCTAGGTCTCCCCCCATCTACTCACATAAACTCTCCTAGTCAGTCTCTTTTTCACCATTCTCTCCACACCACCCATCCCTCCATATCACCCTTGGTCCCCCTCTCCACCTCACTCACATACACTCTCCTACTCAGTCTCTCATTTTTCACTGTCTCCACCCTACCCCTCCAGATCCAGTCTCTCCCTCATCTCACTCCCACACTCTCCTAGTCAGTCTCTCTTCAGTCTCTCTGCAAGGCCAAAACATTTAAAGGTACTTTGATCCCTTTTAAACACACATACACATATAAACATAAACACACACACACACACACATACACATATAACATAAACACACACACACACACACACACACATACACATATAACATAAACACACACACACACACACACACACACACACACACACACACACACATTAAAAAATATCAGATTATCCTAAATGGCAAAATACTATGTACTATTAACATTAAGGTTCCTATGGCTCACTCTCCCCTCAATAAAATGCTTTGCCCTGGCCATGAGAAGCATATTGGTGATGATATGAGAATCAACACACTGAAGCCCTTATAGTTTTACAGTACTATAAAAAAAAAAAATACTACAGTTATCCTATGGCTCCAACACCCCCCCCCCAAAAAAAAAAAAAAAAAAAAAAAAAAATAGCATTAATTGACAGAGAATATTAGGTGTGTGTCCATCCTGAAATGTTACTGATTGCTGCCCCCTCACTGGCTGCTGTGACTCCCTCTAACTGAACATAACAGCACATTGTGAACTGGAATAGAGCACTAGAGTTATACTGACCAACAGAGGGTTAATCGTGACAGTATTAACCCTTTTACTATGATTACGTCTTTTTCATAACTAGGATCTGGATGTACACAAAAAACTAGAAAGTCCTGAGAGTGCATACCTCTGCCAATACCAATAACATTTATGATTTACTTCTGTAGTTCCTCTTTCCTGCCAGATTAATACTTGTACCATCTCCCATAGCAAATTAATTCTCTGGTCATAGTTTGCCCTGTCACAAAATCTCAGAAAGTGCATACCTTCACCAAAACAAATACCTCAAAATCGAATCACCTCTTTCTTGGCCTACTGCCCACCTATCCACCAGATTTCACTGACGTCCAATAACAACATTTTGAGATATCTTGTACACAAACAGACAAACATATACAGGTAAATACCCTTAACATAACCTCCAATCAACTTCATAAAAAATACAATGAAGAGCAATGGATTAACATTCTGGCTCACTGGCCTGTATTCTGCTTGGGTAT
Source organism: Coenobita brevimanus (assembly GCF_032717465.1). Taxonomy (NCBI): domain Eukaryota; kingdom Metazoa; phylum Arthropoda; class Malacostraca; order Decapoda; family Coenobitidae; genus Coenobita; species Coenobita brevimanus. The sequence continues at coordinate 2,149,432 of NC_136956.1, forward strand.
GGAAGCTCCCTAGCACCTCTTCCCTAACAATTTATTTTTGGATATGGTTGGTTAACATCCTTTTGTATGCTATTTATGCAAAAGTATGGTGATACTGGAATGAATTATGTAACACAGAAGGGGGCAATAAGGTGCAATACGCAAAGTAAGTTGATTAGGAAAAGGTGTTAGGGTGCTTCCTTAACCTACAAGGGTACGGGCCACTGTCTGCTGCCAACATGATACAACTTGGAAACAATGAATTATAGAAAGACGCACAGTAATAATACATCTATACAACTACCCTTTTTAAACACCCTTGAGTATCTGAAAACAAATTAACATGCCTAAAACAATGCCAACCTAACCCTAAATACATATAAACAATGAAATATAAAAAAAGTACGGTAATAATACATCTATACAATACAATTACCTTTTTAAACACCCTTGAATATCTGAAAGCAAAATAACAGACCTATACCAAACAATGCCACCCTAACCCTAAATATGTATAATTTTAAGCTATACTGTAATATAATGAACACAGTACTGTAGGTCAACACATTCATCTGCCAGCAATTATAGTACAAGAATAAGATTAACTGAGACAGACCATAGTGTACTCAAATCTGTGAAATTTCCTGTTGCCGGATTAAATTTGTCAGGTGGATATTACTGTACAATAAAATTAAAACTGGGTAAGACAGCATACTGGTACATCCCAAGGCAAGATTATCATTATTATTTATTATTATTATTATTATTATCAAATTTCTTTTTTCTTGATATTTTCCAGCAACTGTTGTAAAGTCATTTTTGAAACTTAAGCTTGGATTCTCTTCGGTCAAAGAAGCTCCCTAACAACTCTTCCTCAGTTATTTAATTTTGGATATAGGAGGTTAATATCTTTTCATACATTATTCATGCAGAGTATGGCAATATCAGAAGGATTTATGCAACACAGAAAAGGACAGTAAGGTGTAATAAATGAAATAAATCACTTAATAAAAGGTGTTAGGGAGCTTCCTTAACAGATGAGAATAAAGGCCTTGGTTTAGCTTCCAGTACACCGAAGATATCAGCTGCACCCTGGCCAACACCAATACAGGGATTCCTTAAAAGGATATATGGCATCAACTTAAGATTCGTTTAGATCCGACTCTTTATATGGTAACACTAGCTATATACCCCAGTGAGACCCATACTTCCAAAGATAAACAAATCCATCTGTTGGCAGTTACATTGTTACAACTGGATCTATGCAGCATATATACCAAAGCCTGATATTATACAGCAGACCCGGGTTATAATGGACTAATTGGGGAATAGCCTGATCTGATCAAGCATATAAAACATTATATCCGAAGGACTCCTCCAGGGTCGGATTTCAAGCATGTTTGAAAATAAAGGAATAAGTACAGTACCGTACAATGGTATATTCTAGTATTATAAATGTAAACTACACCCATTTCACACTAACTTGGCCCATAATTTCACCCTTTTGCATCTTATTTCACATCCTTGTCACAGAACTTCTTCATGACTAGTGCAGTACTACTCTAGTATGCTGCTGCAACTCAGCAATCACAATGGGGAGAGGGCAATTGCTAGCCACCTTGAAGTAAAAAGGGTAGGCATGTGTTGCAACCCACCGTGCCCCACTTAACAGACATCATGCACTGCAGCCGATGAAAGTGGCCTTCGTAGTGTCCGTTAAATCTGATATCCGGTCAATTGAGGTATGTTAAATTGAGGGTCTACTGGTTTACTATACTGTGACAATATAAATATCTATATGTTGTCAGACGCCTTAATCCCGTAATGGGTGGCAACAAACAAATTGCCTCCATGTCACCCTGTCCCCCGCCATTTCATTGCCCTGCTCCCAGCTCACTCCCCCCTTTCTCATATACCTCTCCACCCTCCATCTCATCCTTGGCCTTCCCTTCCCTCTCCCCCCCTCCACCTCACTCACATACACTTTCGTCAGTAACAATATACAACAGGTTTAAATATCTCAAAGCTGTGGCAGATCATAAAATACAATGCAACAAACATAATAATGCACAGATTCTCTGATGATGAAAAACACAATAGCAAGTGTATGTTTTGAGCATACATAGGTAGTTTGTATACCATTTTGCATACAGGATCACACCTTGGTCTGCATTCTTGTGGGTTAAGGAAGCACCCTAGCACCTCTTCCTCAGTGATTTATTTTTGGATATGGCTGGTTAATATCAATTTGTAAGCTATTTATGCAGAGTATGGGGGTATTGATTAAAATGACGCAGAGGAAGACAGTAAGGAATAGTCAGGGAAATAAATCACCTAGAAAGAGGTCTTAGGGAGCTTCCTTAACCAATGAGAATACTGTCCCTTATCCATGGAAGGAGAGCAACAGCAAAAATGATCTGACAAAGCCCAAGCTGGCATGGTATGAATGGGTAGGAGGTGTGTGTATGAAGAGTGATGCATGTGACAGTGGAACTGCTGTACTGATGATGACTGTGTCAGGAGGAGAGTGATGGCCAGAGATAACCCTTCCCCATGCTGGCAATGTATATAATGGGTTAAGAGTGTCTGTGAAATGGGAAATGTTTAATATATCTCATGATCGGCCTAAGCTATCAACATGAAACCTTCAGGGTATCAAGACAGTGCCAAAATCTTGACAGAGTTTGAAAATAGGCATTCAGGGTCAAGGTCACCAAAATGGCAGCCAAAGGTCAACTATTTTTATCACCTGCCTTTAGCACCATTATATCTCGTGAACGGCTTGAGCTATCAACATGAAACCTTCAGGGTATCAAGATATAGACAAAATCTCAGACTTGGCCAACAGTATATTCTGGCAGATGATTAGCATTCGGCTCCCGAATGCTTTTCTTTCGTTGGGTATGGTTGTGTCAGGAGAGTGATGGCCAAAATTAATCCCTCCCCATGCTGACAAAGTATATAATGGGTTAAGGGTGTCTGCAAAAGTGGAAATGTTTGCTGGGTATCTTTGTGTGTCTCAGGAGGAGAATGATGGCCAAAATTAACCCTTCCCAATGCTGGGAAAGTACATATGGGGAAGATTACTGTGAGAAGTCTATACATCATTATGAATACAGAACTGCGCTTAATCATGGCTAGAAGAGTGACAGCCAGAATCATCTTTCTCTCATGCTAGCAAAGTATAAATTGATCAGGGATATTTGTATGAAGAGTAATACATCTAAAAGTGTAAATGTTGTATTGACTGTTTGTGTCAGAGGGAGAGTGACAGCTAGAATTACCTTTTCTCCATGCTGGCAATGTACACAAAGAGCTTGGGTATGTTGTATGAAGGGTGTATATGGAACTTATATCAACCAACACAAATACGGCTACAGATCTTGTAATTTAGATTCATTTCACCTTGACCAAGACTTCTGTGCTTTTGCAGGTCATTTCACAAAGCCTGATGGTTGAATGAGGCAATACTACAGATCTACAATCTTTCTACAGCACTTCTTCATGACTAGCATCAGTGTGTTACAACTCAGCATTAAAGATGGATAGATGGTAATTTTAGGCCAAGCTACAGTGGACAAATTATAGTTTACATTAGGACTTCTGCACGAATGTCTAAATCCATTGTGTATGGATGGGTGCCTAGTGGTATAGTGGTTAGAATGCCCCAGCTGGAGATATGGCCTTGCACCTACCCTTCATTTTTTATTATTTACAGCAAAGAAGAAAAAACCACAGGCCAGAGGAATGGAAATTTGTGAAAAAAAAAAAAAAAAAAAATCAAATCCATTCATTTCAAGATACCTGGACATATTGCATTTAAAAAACTGGAGGTCATAGGCAGAGGGAAGTATACCGGTAGACTGAGAAAGACAGTTCCAGAGCTGACCTGTTGCATACATGAAGGACTGGGAACATCAGTTAACTCTTGCATTACAGAACTGGACAGAAAAGGGGTGAAAAGTGCTAACAGACAATTCAGAACAGCACTGACCACTAAGGTACTAATATGAGAGAGAGAGAGAGAGAGAGAGAGAGATGTAAGGCTAACATACTGCACAGGTTATAATGCTAGGAGGAGATTAAAGCCTAGAATGAGGCAAAAGAATGAACACAAAATGAAAGGCAAGCTAAATGTTGTATAAGGAAGGAGAAAGGAAGCATGAGAGTGTTAATACTGAATGTGATATGATGCAGAATGAAGAGAAAAATGTAGAATGAATGTAGAATGAAAGACAGACTAAAAGGTGAGATTTTTCATGGAAGAAGGAAACATGAATGTTAATAGTGAATGTAGAGAATGTAGAGTATGTAATATAATGCAGACTGAATGAAGAATGAAAGGCGTGCTAAAAGGTGTGATTTTTTATGGAAGGAAAGAGAGAGGAAGCATAAGTGTTAATCCTGAATGTGGTATAAATGTAGAATAACCACCCTGGTTAGCGTGGTTATGGCCAGGTATGTGGGTGCTTGCACCCACGTAAGAGTCAATGGAGATTTGAGTGATGAGTTTTCCGTGAATGTCGGCATGCATCAAGGGTCAGTCTTGAGCCCCTTGTTGTTTACTGTGGTACTTGAAGCCCTCTCACGTGACTTCAGAACTGGCTTCCTGTGGAAGATGTTGTATGCTGATGACTTGGTGTTGACTGCAGAGAATGAAAGGGAGGCAGAGGAAAGATTTAGGAAGTGGAGAGATGGTATGGGGCACAAGGGCTTAAGAGCAAATGAAGATAACAAAAGTGATAGTATCTAGGGCTGGTGGCAGTACTGTCAAAGAAGATGGAGAGTGGCCATGTGTAATTTGCCAAAAGGGCGTGTGAAATAATTCCATCTTGTGCAGTGTCTGAGATAAGTGGGTGCATAAGAGATGTAGTGGTATTAGAGGCAGACTACAAGATAATGCATATTTCATGTGTGCAGTGTGTCCAGGAGAGAGATTGTCAGGCATGAGAGGGCTGAACTTGCTGGTGAGTCTCTTCAGTGTGTGGAAGAGTTTTGTTGTTTGGGAGACATGTTATGTGCTGGAGGTGGGGCTGAAGCAGCTCTGTGGCTAGAGTAAGGAGTGGTTGGAAGAAGTTCAGGGAGCTGTTGCCTCTCCTGACATTGAGAGGGCTCTCCCTCTGTGCTAAGGGATCTTTGTACATATGTAGCATATGTTAGGAGTGTAATGGTGTATGGTAGTAAGATTTTGGCAGTAAAGGAAGAGGATATTTGCAGGCTAAAACATACAGAAATGACAATGATTAGGTGGATGTGCAGTACATCCCTGAGTGTGAGGCCTGGGGGGGCTAGGTTTATGTTAGATGAGTTGAGAGGTAGGATGGGACTGGAGTGTCTTGGTGTTGTGATGAGAGAGGTAGATTGAGATGGTTTGGGCATATGGAGAGGACAGGGGATGATAACTGGGTGCAGAAAGTGGGATGTGTTAACGTTAAGGGTAGGGTTGCAAGAGATGGACTGAAAAAGACCTAAGACGAGGTCACTGAGTGTGACTTCAGGGAGAAGGGACTGAACAGGGAAGCTGTCTGAGACCAAGAAGCATGGAAAGCCACCATTAGGTGACCAAGGCCGATGAATGCAAGCATGCTGGAGCCTTCAAAAAGAACAAATGTATACAAGTACAGTAGAATGAATAAAGTTTTGAATAAATGTTAAATGAAGGATGAATGAGAATTAAGTGCTTTTAGAAAAAATGAGTAGCTGTCGTTGTGGTGGTGATGGCGGTGATGTTGTGGAGATGATGCTGTGGTGGTGGTGATGTGATGCTGGTGGTGATGTGATGCTGGTGGTGATGTGATGCTGGTGGTGTTATGATGCTGTTTTTGTTGTTGTGTTGTCTTCTGAATGTGAACCCAGTGGACAGCAGGCTTAGGTTGTCCTCCTGCAGTTCACCATCCTCCCTTGAGAATATTGGGAAGCAGATGTATAACCAGGCAGATGAACCACCTGGTTATATCAGTGCCACCACATGAAGGCACCCATCTACACCACCAAAGTACGTGAAATATACATACATACAATCATAAATACATAATATATACAATCATACATACATACATAATTTACAATCATACATACATAATACATACAATCATACATACATACATATTTACAATCATACATACATAATACATACAATCATACATACATAATACATACAATCATACATACATACATATTTACAATCATACATACATAATACATACATACATAAATACATACAATCATACATACATAGTCATCTCCAGCACCAGAAAGACTGATTGACTATAACAAACATACATACATACATACCAGTACACAAATACATATATACATACACCTACATCTGTTATCCTATTAATTTCTCATCCACAGGTAGGGTGGGTAAGGTTCTATGATGCAACAAAAAATAAACAAAATAAATAAATAAAGATTCAGTGAAATGGGCCACACACTCATTCCTTCACCATTCAAGCCCCTGGAATCCTGACTCTGCCTCACATGCATACCTTTCCACACATGTGCTTTATTATTACCTGCCACCCAGTCAACTGAATGGCCAGCAGTATAACAACATTTATACATACATACATACATACTAATACCTACATACACACCATACACATTATAAAACACACACACACACACACACACACACACACACACACACACACACACAAAGTAATAGATACATGCACAATTACAATGCCATACATACATCTATACACAATATAACAAAACACACACACACACACACACACACACACACACACACAAAGTAATAGATACATGCACAATTACAATACCATACATACATCTATACACACTATAACAAAGCACACACACACACACACACACACACACACACACACACACACACACTCCTTAAACAGTGAACCAGAATGTGATAAATCCCTTATAATTACGATGACTAAAAAGTTGTACCTTTATTGATACATGATATAATTTTCCCTTCAACAGACTGATGGTTATGTCGGATACAAAGCCCCACACACAATACTCAGTTGCTATTTCACTGACACAATTACCCATGTACAAAAATGGTCCTTTGTTTGTTGCAAGACAGCCTTTGTACTGAGCCTTATCAGGTGTGTTGGTGTCAGTGATGCAACAATAGTGTGGTGGTGCAGGTCAACCAGCAAGGCAACTGCAATGAAGGCAAATGACTGCCACTTGAGCTGAGTTGCATAGTTGTTTTTATAATTATTTTTGATGGTAAACAGCAAGTGAAGGGAAATTACTACCAGTTTACCTGAGTTGTAACTTATTTTTACACTGTTAGATAGGTGACCAGAGGCAAAAAACATATCCCATTTGAACCCATGTTATAATCTACTCCATATATGATACGTCAATATGCAGTAGAAATGTCAAAAGCATCCTCATCATAAAATGGGTGATACTGTAAACATTCATGGAGTTCACAGACATACATTCAAAAGATGCCTATACATTCATATTACTCTCCAGCATCCATTCTGCTTCCCCCCAAAGGAGAATGTTTACTGGGTGAGCTCTCTCTCTCTCTCTCTCTCTCTCGATTTAGCATTCACAATTTTCCACAGCCATCATGTGATCAAGTATCATGCATTAAAACAAACACACACGCACATGCACACACACACACACACACACACACACAATTACTACATACAGCACACCCTCTTTTTACCATAAGGATGTTTGAAAAATCCACTGCATAATGACATATAATGTATGGAGTAAATTATAATGAGTTCAATGGGGATATGTTTTTTGCCTGAGGTCACCTATCCATAGAGAGTAAAAATAAGTTACAACTCAGGTAAACTGGTAGTAATTTCCCTTCACTTGCTGTTTACCATCAAAAATAATTATACAAACAAGTGTGCAACTCAGCTCAAGTGGCAGTCATTTGCCTTCAGTGCAGTTGCCTTGCTGGTTGACCTGCACCACCACACTATTGTTGCATCACTGACACCAACACACCTGATAAGGCTCAGTACAAAGGCTGTCTTGCAACAAACAAAGGACCAGTTTTATACATGGGTGATTGTGTCAGTGAAACAGCAACTGAGTATTGTGTGTGGGGCTTTGTATCCGACATAACCATCAGTCTGTTGAAGGGAAAATTATATCATGTATCAATAAAGGTACAACTTTTCAGTCATTGTAATTATAAGGGATATATCACATTCTGGTTCATTGTTTAAGGTGTGTGTGTGTGTGTGTGGGTGTGGTGTGGTGTGGTGTGATGTGTGTGTACTTGTGGTGTGTGTGTGTGTGTGTGTGTGTGTGTGTGTGTGTGTGTGTGTGTGTGTGTGTGTGTGTGTGTGTGTGTGTGTACTTGTGGTGTGGTGTGGTGTGGTGTGGTGTGGTGTGGTGTGGTGTGTGTGTACTTGTGGTGTGGTGTGTGTGTGTGTGTGTGTGTGTGTGTGTGTGTGTGTGTGTGTGTGTGTGTGTGTGTGTGTGTGTGTGTGTGTGTGTGTGTACTTGTGGTGTGGTGTGGTGTGGTGTGGTGTGGTGTGGTGTGTGTGTGCTATGTTATGTGGTCCTATTCTATAAGCAGGGCACATTTCACCTGTGAGTCCATCCAACCCAATTCTAAGCTGATAACCTGAAGGCCCGGGTGGCACCTTGATCTAAGTCTGCTGGGTTAACTCCACCAGCTTTACTTTTTTTTTTAAAGAAAGGAAGGAACCAAAAGCCAGAACCCAGCAAAACTGTTCCCTTCTAGAAAATATAGACAAGATAACAGAGAGCCAAATTCAAGATCCGTTCATATCGAGAAGCACACACTGCGTATAAAAGACTGGAGGTCACAGGAAATACAGAGGAAGACAGTTCCAGAGCTGACCTGTTGCATAAATAAAGGACTGGGAGTAACAGTTAACACTTGCATTAGAGAGCTGAACAGAAAAGGGATGAGAGTTTGCTGCTAGATGGGTGCTACTTAAGAATACACCTGATGGGTTCTACATGAAGTTAACATGAGAGAAAAGGTTGTATTGATACTGAGATGCCTGGACACATTTTTAAAAGACTGGAGGTTATGGTCAGTGGGAAAGGCATAATGAGGAAGACAGCTGTGTACAGAGACAGACAGCTGCTTATGGCCTTTGGTTTCTTCTTCCTTGCATGAATAAATAAATAAATAAATAAATAAATGGTTAAAGATGGACGAATGGGAACATGGAAGACAAGGTACACAGAGACAGATGAGAGGCAGTTCAATATACAGGCATACAGTATATACTAACATCCATAATAATAATAATAATAATAATAATAATAATAACAATAATAATAATAACAATAATAATAATAATAATAATAATAATAATAATAATAATAATACAGTAGCAGTAATCCATCCATCATCCAATTCTACGTTGCCCCATGAGAAGCATAGGAGCCCGGGACTAGGAAAATTGGTCCTGACATTTAAGATGAAGGTGACCAGCCTCACTCATCCCTCAGTGGCATTACATGAGCAATAAACCCCAACCATCCCTTGAATATAGACCTGTACTGGCTCAATCAGACTGGAGCACCTTAATTACCCACTAAACCACCAGGTGCCATAATTTGGTTATATGGTTACCACCCAGTGTAGTAAATGGTTTCCTTGTGTACAGGAAACCATTTGGCTTGTCCCTCAGTGTAGAGTCACCCACAGGCAGAAGGAAGAGGAAAGAATGAAGGAAAGAAAAACAGATGAGGGAGTGTAAAGTCACCTGCCAGCAGAAGGAAGAGGAAAGAATGAAGGAAGGAAAGACAGAAGAGGAAGGAAGGATGGAAGAGAGGAAAGGGTAGACACCCAAAGCAACACTACAGCAAGAGAGTGGATGGTGAACACCCTCACCTACCACGAATAATAATAATAATAATAATAATAATAATATAATCATCATCAAGACCTCTTTCCCCACATAAAGAGTTGAGACTGATTCCAGAGAGAAATATCAAAATAATAACAACAGTATTAATAATAATAATAATAATAATAATAATCTATCTACCTGTAGCTAGATGCCTCAATCTCGTATGGGGTTGCTGCAAACAAATGCCTCCAAGTTGCCCTGTCCCCTGCCATTTTGCTGCCCTCCCTCCAACACCCCCCCCCCTCTCTCATATACCTCTCCACTCCATCCCTCCATCTCATAACAAGAACAACAATATTAATAACAATTATAAACCTGCAGATATTTCAACAGTACAGATTAATGGACATAGAGTGAGACACAGATACACAACAAATCAGTCCACGTTGACACACACACACAACAATATATACTTCATGATCTACTTAATGATAAATTTGACCTATAATTTTCTTATTATTAGACTGTGATAAATACAGTATTAAAGATGGAGACATAGATAATAGAGATAGCAATTAGTAATAAAAATTAATTCTGCATACTTTTACACTAACATAAAAATTTTCCCTAACTATTGATAATTTCATGTTATAACCACTCAATATACTGCAATGATGATGATGATTTCTTATCCTACAATTTTTCTCGCTCTCTCAACTCTATCTTACTCTATCCTTGGGTGGGTACAGAGGTCTGGATGATGATGATGATGATGATGATGATGATGATGATGATGATGATGATCACTATCCTACACATCAAGCCAGCCAATATAATACACAAACACAGGTTGTCCTGGGAGGCGGGGTCATAACTTCTAAAACAGACAAATGAGGGAATTTAGAAAAAAAAATAAAAAGTTATATCAACATGGGTTCAAATCTCAGTCGCCATGGAGCTGAACTTACTGAATACCTTATGGGTAAATTATGAAACCATTTTTGTCCATAAGTTCATCAATAACTGTAACTCCAAGACAGCTGAGATTTGGACCAATGTTGATAAAGTACTTTTTTGTTTATGGTTCCCTCCTCTTTCATTTCCCAAACTTATGCGTGTGACCTCAGGAATAAGGCACTGACCAGAGAGACTGCCTGAGATAAAGCAGTGTGAAGAGCTACGATTAGGTGACCAAGGTTGATGCATGGAAGCAAGCTGGACCTTTATAAATGATACAAAGTAGAGGTATAAAAATCATGGGGACTATACATATATACTCTTAGCCAGGAAACTCAGCTGCAAGTATAAATGGAATCAAAATCCAAGCTGACACACACATTTTTAAACAATGACATTACAAATCTTATTTTCTTTCCACAGTTTCCAGCAACTACCAGGAAATAATTAGCAGGTATGACACTAGGTTATGTAAATTTCTCAACTTCTTCCCTATCCCATGGAAGGATTGATTGACTGACTGAAATATTGCTGTTTATGGTGCCAGTGCCAGGGTCATAAGCCAACAGGACTGAAAGGATGGTGGACTGCAGGATGTGGAAAACTTTAGCCAGAAGTCCACTGGTCAGCTGATGAGTTGAGAGGATGGGACTTGAAAGTACTGTTGTTGTGGGGAGGAGAGATAGACTGAAATGGTTTGGGGATATTGAGGGAACTTGAATGTATTGTTGTTGTGATGAGGGGGGCCAGACTGAGATTTGGGGATGCTGAGAGGATCTTAAAATATTGTTGTTGTGATGAGGAGGGGTAGATTGAGGAGGAGGGGTAGACTGAGGTGGTTTGGGGATGTTGAGGGGACTAGAATGTACTGTTGTTGTGAGGAGAAGGGGTAGACTGGGATGGTCTGCGGATGTGGAGAGGATGGCGGCTCAGTCAAGTCCACCTTCAGTATAAACACAAGGCTGCCTCATAAGACCATTCACACAAGAAGTTCCACGCAGGGTTAATCAAAGCATTCATTCCCTCTTGCTCCCTGGCCATGCAAACTGAGCAGTGTGACTTGCTGCAAATGCGTGCACTCACTGCAACATGTCTCAACTCAGTGCATACCATCACATCACACAGAGAGACACTGTATTAGGTTAAGGTGAGTCAGCTCCTGTGTTAATACTGTAGGTCATATTCTTGTTAGATAAGGAAGCTCCCTAACTACTCTTCCTTACTGGTTTATTCTTGCATGTGCCAGTGTAATAACTGCTTTGATACTATTGATGCACTCTAATGTTGATAATACAAAAGGAATAAATATGATACACGACTAGTAAGGAGTAGTATGCAAAAGAAATAACTAAGGAAGAGGTGTTCGTAAGCATCCTCACCCCTCAAGAACACTGGCCTGGGTGGACAAGGGTGGACAGGAAATTATTTTTGAGCTGTTATCCCCCCCCCTCAAAAAAAAAAAAAAAATGTTCAGCCCCCCATTTCTCTCAGTCAACAAAGTAACCTCTGATGGTCTTAATTTTAAAATATTAATGGAAAGTTTGAAAGCTGTAAAAATGGACATAAAATTTATATGATAGTTTATCAAGCAAGGATGGGTTGTGGCAGACTTATGTCGGAGGAATAAACATAACAAGCAGGAAAAGATACATCCAGTTATGCCGTACTTGTATCGTAACATTTATAGTAAGTAATCATCATATCGTATCGTTTATAAAGGCTCCAAATACTAGCATGCGTCTGCCTTCGTCGACTCATGGCAGCCCTCCACATCACTCGATCTCTGGCAGCCTCCCTATTCAGTGCCTTATTTCTGAGGTCACACTCCATGACCTTTTCCCAGATGTTTTTTGATCTGCCTTTCACAACCCTACCCCCCCCAAGTTCACACTTCTCACCTTCTGCACCAAGTGGTACCAATATAAGGTTGTGTATCCTGCAACTCCCTCCCTGTCCCCTAAAACACCTACACACCTAAATATATGCATCACCTTCATCATATCATCATCATCATCATCATCATCATCTTGCAGACCTTTTTTCCCACCTAAAGATGGGGTGAGGTAGGATCCAGAGAGCAACAAGTACTTAGACACAAACAAGATACAGGTAACATCATCATCATCATCACCACATCTTTCCCTACCAAAGAAAGGCATGAGGTGCATATATCCACACCACCACCATCATCATCATCATCATCATCATCATCATCATCATCATCATCATCATCACCATCATCACCATCCCGAATTTATTTTTTCAACTACAAATAATAATTAATAATAATAATAATCTATCTATCTATTGCCAGACACCTTAATCCCGTACGGGGTAGCCACAAACAAATTGCCTCCATGTCGCCCTGCCCCCCGCCATTTCACCGCCCTGCTCCCAGCTCACACCCTCCTCTTCCATAAACCTCTCCACTTCATCCCATCTCATCCTTGGCCTCCCCTTCCCTCTCCCACCCTCCATCTCACTCACATACACTCTCCTCGTCAGTTTCTTGCTCTCCATCCTCTCCACATGGTCAAACCACCTCAATGTGTTTCTCCTAATGCTTCCTATCACATCCACACATCATTCCAATACCAATAATAATAATAATAATAATAATAATAATAATAACAATAGCACGAAGAAATTACCTCTACCACCTCCCCTAACCTAACCTAACCAAACTTCTCCTAATTTAACCTAGCCTAACTAATCTAAGGTGCCTTCTGAAGGTGTGGGGGCTTCCTAACACCTTTTCCTTAGTTATTTATTTTTGGATATGGCTGGTTCTTATGTTTCTGTACCCTATTTATGCAGAGTATGGTGGTATTGGAATGATTTTTGTAACAGAAGAAAGCAATAAGGTAAAATAAGCAAAATAAATCACTTAGGAAAAGGTGTTATGGAGCTTCCTTAACTGAGAATACAAGTCCAAGTTTCTACCATTACAGAGCCAGAATTATTGATACCCTCAGGGAAAAAAACAGTCTCCCTAACACCTTTACCCAAGTGATTTACCTTGCTTATTATATGTCACTATACTCTTCAGTGTTTCTTAAATAATTCCAGTATCACCACACACTGCATAAGCAAGGTGCAAAAGAAAGTTAACCAGCCGGATCCAAAAATAAATAGCTCAGGAAAAGGTGCTAGGGAGCTTCCTTAACTGATGATGATAATTCCTGAAATATCTGAACAATCACCACAACACAATGTATAAAAAAATAAATAAATAAGCAAAAAGTCAAAACACAATACAGTATTTTAGTGAGATCTTAACACACTTCCCTACGTGATTCATCCTGCACACCACATCAGTTTTCTTGTACACTACTGATATAACCTTTGTCAACACTGATATGACACTACATTCAGGATTGTCTTAAGGCGCAATATGCATAACAAATCGCTCAGGATGGGTTTTAGATGACATACCGGTATAAGCTTCTTAACACCTCTTCCTTTGCGACTTGTCCTGCACACTTTACCTAATCATTCTCCTGTATGTTATTGAGGCAAATGATTGACACTACAACAGTAAGATACTGACGAGTGAGTTAAAGTGGAATATGCATAATAAATTTCTAAGGGTAAGTGGGGGCATTCACCATCCACTCACTCAATGTAGTGCTGCTTTGGGTGTCTGCCTTTTCCTCTCTTCCTTCCTTCTTCTGTCTTTCTTTCCTTCATTCTTTCCTCTTCCTTCAGCCTACAGGTGACTACATTGAGTGACAAGCCAAATGGTTTCCTGTATGCCAGGAAACCATTTACTACGCTGGGTGGTAACCATATAACCAAAATATGGAGCCTGGTGGTTTAGTGGGTAATTATGGCGCTCTTAATAGGATTGAGTAGGTGCAGGTTTATATCCAAGGGGTGGTTGGGGTTTATTGCTCTTGTAGTGCCACTCAGGGATGAGTGAGGCTGGTCACTCTCATCTTAAATGCCAGGACCAACTTGCCTAGCCCCGGGCTCCTAAACTCCTCATGGGGCAACACAAGACTGGATGATGGCTGGATGGATGGATTTCTAATGAAGGAATTTAGATGATACAGGAGGGTTCTTGACACCTCTTCCACAGCAACTTATCCTGCCCACTGCAGCTAATCATTCTCCTGTATGCTACTGACACAAAACCATTTCTTACAATGTATAGACATACCTGAATCTGTGCTATAGTCTCACCAATCTAAAACCAAGGTTTGGGTGGAGTCCAGCCGGGGATTTCCCGGCGTACAGCATTGCCTTGTTTCCTATACTCTGATTGGCTAGTGGCTGACCTGACACCGTTAGAGTTCGTCCGCTCACACCTCGCCACCTGACCTGACATGACTTCACCCACTTCTGTGTGTGTGTGTGTGTGTGTGTGTGTGTGTGTGTGTGTGTGTGTGTGTGTGTGTGTGTGTGTGTGTGTGTGTGTGTGTGTGTGTGTGTGTGTGTGTGTGTGTGTGTGTGTAAAGACAAACTAATTTTAAGTTATAAATATAATTTAAGTTATATATATAACAAAGTGAACAGTGGAAGCACGTGACAGAAGCTTAAATCTCCCTCCAATGGATTAACTCCCAGTATGGGCCTGGATGTTGCTGCGCGTGAGCGTTTTAACTTATTTATTTCTATTAAGAAAATAGCGTATGTTCTACTGATTCCTTCAAATTATATTATAAACGTAATTGTTACATTACTTACCCAACTTAGAACTACCGTGAAAGTCGGTAAAAGTAACTACATGTTTTTTAGCACCACTGTAAAATATGTATGCCACGTTTCTTTATTGATGTACAAGAGCCATATGCATTACAAGTTTACCTTCCTTTGATATGCTAGAATACTTACGTTTATATTGTATTAATATGTGTGTACCTATCTGTGATGCCTATTACATATATAACAGAATCTACTCATCGCTCGTTTAGGAAGTATGGCATGGCTGCACCCAGCGCCAGACCCCACCCAAACCTTGGTTTTAGATTGGTGAGACTATAATATTAACAGGCTTGTATGTACCCACGCATGACAAATTACCATAAATGTAAACAGTGGCTAAATGTAAACAGTGGCTAAATGTAAATAGTGACATAAATGTAAATAGTGGATTGCCACTATACAAACACATACAGTGCTTTAACGTTATTTTCATCTTGCACTTAGAATTTCAAGTCCAACTGTTAGAGATTTTTTACAAATG
The DNA here is from genome assembly GCF_032717465.1 of Coenobita brevimanus. Lineage (NCBI taxonomy): Eukaryota > Metazoa > Arthropoda > Malacostraca > Decapoda > Coenobitidae > Coenobita > Coenobita brevimanus. The sequence continues at coordinate 2,165,362 of NC_136956.1, forward strand.
GAGGACACTTGTAATTTGATGTATGGATTAATTTTCTTATTCATTTGTTTTTCCTTCCTCTGGTCTTATATATATAAACACTTTATTAAAAAAAAAAAACTGACTGGCATTTGTATGGCAGGTGCAAGGCAGCTGTGTTATCTGTCTCAGGGCTGTTACAGTACTGAAGCCCAAAGAGCCTCAAGGTGAAGACCAAAGAGCCTCAAGGTGAAGCCCAAGAAACTCAAGACTATAACAGGACCCCCCCTGGGTGGAGTCAGTGGGTGAAGGTCAGCACAGATGCACCAAAACAGCCTACTCCTCCCTCACTACATGACACTGATCTGGAAAGGAAGGTAATTATCATGAATGGGTGGTGGTGGTTGAGCTGGTACAGAGGTGCTCTGTTGTACTAATGGTCACAAGATGGATGGATGGATGGTAGAGAACAGTTAAGAATTTGAAGTTCACTGAAACAGGTTTTAGTGACCTACCATAAGACCCACCACCAAGTCATAAAAACATTTTTGTTACCAATACACCAGTGTCGAATGAGATGGCCCTGATATACAATTAGTATGGCCAGTGGGTGTTAGTGCCAAAAAGGTGACATGTAGAGGTGTGTATATAGGACTGCTGGGCCTTGGGGAATGGGCTGCTAAGCTTGTGCCTCATTCTGGATGCATTATATTAAAAATAGGAAACACAGTTTTTAACTTTGCCTTAAATTATCTGCCAGCTGGTTTGTTCATTTGTAATAAACTCTTAACACCAGAATATGCAGGTCATCACAAAGCAGTGCTATGGGAAGGGTGCAGAGCTGCCGTCTGTCTTACTGTTCCACTGAGCCATGTCAAACAGGATGGAAAGGATGAAAAATCTGGGTCAAGTTAAGGTGAAACAACTACAACTCATTTTATGATTCCTGCCACTACAAGCTCAGCACAAGTGTCCCTCAACTCCCTCCCTATCCCCCGAATGGAAGATGGTGGATTACTGAAGTGCAACTTGATCCTGCAGTCCACAAGGTTCACGTTTTGAAAAGCCTGCAGCCATAACAAGTTGGGGGGAAAAAAATCATTGGAAAAAAAAAATAATCTGGCATCAGCAAGCATAAAACAGACAACCCTGAGATGACCATTAAGCCACTTGTGTCACAAGTGATAGATTACATTTAAAAGATTATGGAAGGGTAACAACAGAGGTGACTGCTGCTGTACAACAAGTGTAAAGGCAGAGGAAGGATACAATACACACACACACACACACACACACACACACACACACACACACACACACTACAATAACTAAAACAAAAAGTCATGTAGCACTAAATCACTATAATAATGTCACGGGCACACCACAAAACTATGCATAAAACAAATACATTTAAAACTTAGCGTAAAAACTAGAGCTGACTGCGGGAACCTGCCTCCCCAACAAAAGAGACGGTAGTTTGTCAAATCATACATCCCTGCTCTCTAATAACTTTGTAGAGAAAGTATAAGCCACCTCTCTCTCTCTCTCTAAACCTGAAGAGGCATTGATGGCACCACCCCCCACACTGGTACACTAGGTCACTAAGCTTCACAGTGCTGTCTTAAGAGGAGAGGATGGAAAGGCTGAAGTTACCAAAATTCAGTGACATATTTTTTTAAACACACACACACACACACACACACACACACACACTCTCTCTCTCTCTGCAGTGCACCAGACCACTGAGCTTCCAGGAACATGGCTCTCACAGGGCTAGTCTGAAGGATTAGTTCATGATGGTTATATGAGAATGGTGAAGCCTGTAGTGAGGAAATGTGAACATAAAATAAGTGAATATGTTTAAAATAAAGCAAATCATATCCAAACTGTAACAAGTCAAGAGGATTACTCTCCCAAACAGAAGTATGAATGATTGGAACAGTCTGGAAGGGGAAGTGGTGCAAGCAAAGAACTTAACTGTGTTCAATAATAGATTGGATATACAACCGGGTGTGGAAGGTGAGAAGTGTGAACATTGGGGGTAGGGTTAAAGAAAAAAAAGAAAAAGAAAAAAAAAAAAAAAAAAAGATGTGGACACTGACTTCAGGGATAAGGCACTGAAATGGGAGGCTGCCAGAGATTGAGCAGCGTGGAAAGCCACCATTAGGTGACCAAGGCTGAAGCATGTGAGGATGTTGGAGCCTTTATAAATATTAAAATCCCATCTGCCACCTTTGGAGAGTAGGGTCCCTAGGCTAGGCTACTGTTAGTCCAGAACATTTAAGGATAGGGGACTAACCCAAGCCCCTGGTAGCATTAGTTGACAGTAAAACCTCTGGCCATCTCTTGGACTTGAACTGCAGTGTGTAGGCTGCAGCGTGTAGGCCATAGTGTGTAGGTCGCAGGTGTAGGTTGCAGTGTGTAGGCTGCAGCGTGTAGGCCATAGTGTGTAGGTCACAGGTGTAGGTTGCAGTGTGTAGGCTGCAGCGTGTAGGCCATATCGTAGTGTGTAGGTCGCAGGTGTAGGTTGCAGTGTAATCCATGCACTATACCAACTGCACCACCAGGCATCTGAAAATGGACTGTTATATAGTTACACTTGCATCATCATCAAATACTTATTCCTACCGGTACCTAAGAATGGAGTAAGGTAGGATCCAGAAAGTGAAAGAATATTTTGTTGATAAGGGAGGAATGGGAATGCATGGGATACAATCTGAATCTGGTACAGGTATACGCTGGCTTAACGATGCAAATTGCTTAACGTAAGTAAAAACCCATCGCTAGGCGGGGTATCGTATCTCGGGATAGATTTAACCCGTAAAGTATAGGGATGCGTTTTTGAGCCTTGGGCTTCCCTCCCAACCAAGTCCTAAACCCACCCAAATGATTCCAAAAACAAGTTTCTAGCTAACCTAATCCCTTAAATAGCTTTAAAACAGGCTAAACTAAGCTTAAAAACAGTTTATATCTCACCTAAACCCAAAAATAAAATATGAAAATCGTTTTGTACATGTCTGGAAAAAATCAAACTTAGTAAAATGTACCCCAAAATGACAATGTTCACCCCACTGATGACAAACACATTAATCTAAGTCTAAAAACAGTTTATAAATCATCCTAAACACAAAATTTAAGTCTAAAATATCATCAAAATCAATTTTTAAAAAATCAAAACCCATCGTTAAAGCAGGGTTTGGCCATATTAGGTTGGGTATGGTGGTATTTCTACTCACATCGTTAAGCCGGGGTATAGCATCTACAGGTATCGTATCTTGGGTATACCTGTACAGCCACAGTTACCATAGGGTGTGTGTGTATGAACTGCGACTCTGACTTTTACATATTTGTGGCTAAACTCCACAAAAATGGCAAAAAATACACCAATCTGGTGAGACGATGTCCTTTAATCCCAGTGTGTTAAGTGTCCAAAGTGCATCACAGCATCAATAACTGAGAGTCGGGGGAGGGCAGCGTAATGGCAGGGGACAGGGCCACATAGGAGGTGATTTGTTTGTGGCCACCTTGTATGGGATTAGGGCATCTGGCTATAGATAGATAGACTACTGCCTGCCTCTAGATGCCATAGACAAACCAGCAACCAATGATTATGAAATACCAGTGCTAATTTTTTTTTTTCATATGGATTGCATGGCTGTCCTGGGTTACGTCAGAAAGTGTTTTGGACAGTTAATGGTCCGACAGGGTTGCCAACAAACAAGAACTTGTGTGTCTAACATAGAAACACTGAACCTTAGGGTTAGGTTAGGTTTGGTATTTGGCCTGATGATTTTCTTCACCAAATAGTTTGTGATTTTTGGTCTAATTTTTTTATTCTATTTCAATCACTCGTGGGGGTGATGGAGGGTCTGTAAAAAAAAAAAAAAAAAAAAAAAAAATGAAATGTGGTAGAATTGTCAATTAAAATCATACATTGAAAAATTAAAGTCCTTTGGAATGAGAAATTTTCATGCTTGCACGGGTATTTCTATGAAACTATATCAAATCATATAAACGTTTTTCTGAAAACTTATATGTAGCTCTAATTCTCCATTATATCTTAACCAGTATACTTCACTGCTTGTTCATAAACAGCATCAGCCCTCCAAAATACATGGATGGCATTAATTACTGGCGATTTAAAACACCTACACCTGTTAAATGGCCGACTCAGCTCGGGACCTAAAATCGAATATAATGAATTTACTCTTCATACCAAAAATTACATAACAAAATTAACTGGTCTATGTTAGTCCTGACCGACTGCCCTTGTACAAGATTACATTCAGCCTTGTATAAAAAATGGATGAGAACTATTATGGGTTTTAAAACCTACGTCATCACCTACCTGTTAAAGGGACATCTTTGCTCAGCCGTGAAAACACCGCCCTTTATCCTGCTTGTATACAATAATTACACCCTAATTAAACTACCTCAACTCACCTATATTGGCACAAGACACTGGTTAATACATGGACAGGAAAATTACCACGACATTACTAAAAGAACTATGAATTATAACAAAAATATCCACTTGCCTTGAACCTCCCGGTCAGCTTACCGCCGGTCCCATAATTCCCCAGTGACTGTGACGTCACATGTTTTCATGCGTTTTACATATATTTTATTATGGATAACCTGTTTTTCCAAACAGTGGTTAATGTTACAATTTAATAAAGAAGCAAGTAAAAATACTCTCGTTGTTTTACATTTCCCTGTACTGTACTTTGTCAGTGACTTATCCTCTTCGATGTTACTGATGCAGGCTATGCTCCATTCACTTTAACGGAATATAAAACTGCCATCTCGCTGTCTTGAAAATGAAAACTAGTGGTGATCACCGTCAGTGGAGCTGTGGCATGGCCGGGTGTTCACAAAAAAGTACCAAGATAGGGATAAACCTTGGCATGAGGGGGGAGGGGGGGAAGGTATCGCCACCCAGAGTGCTCACATTAATTCAGACAAAATGTTAAATGGGGGGGGGGGAGCCAAGAGTTTGCCTGGGGACCCGGGCTGTTCTAGGCGTGAACATGGGAAAAAGGGTGATTGCCCCCTTCCATCACAAAATACAAAGAGGGATTGTCTAATCCCTCACAAAATAAAAAGGGGGAATTGTCCACCTACAACAAGATACGAGGCTACGACCCCCTATTCCCCAATAGAAAATAATGGCAGGCTGAGATCCCCAGTTTTCCTTTCCCCAAAAGGGGGCCACCCACCCCCTTTCCTCCAAAATGGGGGAGTTGTCCACCCTCTCTCATAAAAAAAGGGGGCCAGCCCCTCACTCACCCTAATACAGGGAGCCTTATTCACCAACCCAAAAAGGGGGTCTAGCCCCCTTTCCCTTCCAATAAAACTAGGAAGGCTCCCACTTCCTCTCCCCCAAAAGTGGCCTTGACCCACTTCCTCCACCCCAAATGATAGGGGCTGCCCCCCGCCTCCCCCATAATAAAAGTGGCTACCCCCCCTTCTTCTCGCAAAACAATGGGGCTGCCTTCACCTGTCCCCAGGTATGGGGGCTGCCTTCACCTGTCCCCAGGTATGGGGGCTGCCTTCACCTGTCCCCAGGTATGGGGGCTGCCTTCACCTGTCCCCAGGTAAGGGGGCTGCCTTCACCTGTCCCCAGGTAAGGGCGCTGCCTTCACCTGTCCCCAGGTAAGGGCGCTGCCTTCACCTGTCCCCAGGTAAGAGGGCTGCCTTCCCCTGTCCCCAGGTAAGGGCGCTGCCTTCCCCTGTCCCCAGGTAAGGAGGCTGCCTTCACCTGTCCCCAGGTAAGGAGGCTGCCTTCACCTGTCCCCAGGTAAGGAGGCTGCCTTCACCTGTCCCCAGGTAAGGAGGCTGCCTTCACCTGCCCCCAGGTAAGGGGGCTGCCTTCACCTGTCCCCAGGTAAGGGGGCTGCCTTCACCTGTCCCCAGGTAAGGGGGCTGCCTTCACCTGTCCCCAGGTAAGGGGGCTGCCTTCACCTGTCCCCAGGTAAGGGGGCTGCCTTCACCTGTCCCCAGGTAAGGGGGCTGCTTCCCTTTCCCACCCAGAAAAGGGTTGTCGTCTTTCCCTTAGTAAAAGAAGAATACTTTACCTTACCACAAGTAAAGGTGTGCCTGCCAGCCCTTACCTTACCACAAGTAAAGGTGTGCCTGCCACCCCTTACCTTACCACAAGTAAAGGTGTGCTGCCACCCCTTACCTTACCACAAGTAAAGGTGTGCCTGCCAGCCCTTACCTTACCACAAGTAAAGGTGTGCCTGCCAGCCCTTTCTTCCACCATACATAACCTGTTGCCTCCATTCCCTCTCCACAAAGGCTGTTCCCCAACATATTACACCTTAAAAAAAAATTATGCCCCCCCCCCCGCCCCACAAAAAGAACTGTGGCGTCTGGTTGGTGGTATGATGGTATATATGCCTTAATATGCCCCCTGTTGGTGGTATGATGGTATATATGCCTTAATATGCCCCCTGTTGGTGGTATGATGGTATATATGCCTTAATATGCCCCCTGTTGGTGGTATGATGGTATATATGCCTTAATATGCCCCCTGTTGGTGGTATGATGGTATATATGCCTTAATATGCCCCCTGTTGGTGGTATGATGGTATATATGCCTTAATATGCCCCTGTTGGTGGTATGATGGTATATATGCCTTAATATGCCCCCTGTTGGTGGTATGATGGTATATATGCCTTAATATGCCCCCTGTTGGTGGTATGATGGTATATATGCCTTAATATGCCCCCCTGTCCCCTGAAGGTAGGATAGTGACTGCAGGAGAAAGGCAGTTTAAGTCTGCAGTCCACTGGGTACATGTGTCAAATAAGCCTGGGGTTGTAACTACTATTGCTACTACTACGAGGATTGCTGCTGCTGCTACTACTACTACTACTACCACCACTGCTGCTACTACTACTACTGTTACTACTACTACATTAATACTACTGCTACTACCACAAACTACTACTACTACTACTACTACAACTACTACTACTACCACTACTACTACTACTACTACTACCACCACTGCTTCTACTACTACTGTACTACTACCGCCACTGCTGCTACTACTAGTACTGTTACTACTACTATATTAATACTACTGCTACTACCACCAAGTACTACTATTACTGCTACTTCTACTACTACCACCACTACTGCCACTACTACTACTACTACTGCTACTACCACCACAGCTGCTGCTACTACTACTACTACTACTACCACCACCACCACTACTACTACTACAGTGGCTCAGGTGTGCTCAAGTTAATTACATACTAAAGGCTGTACAGGTAACAGGTGATGGAGGTAATGAAGACAGGTGTGTGAGTGATTTAGGAAGGCAGTACCGCAATATATTTGTTATTATTAATTATTATTATTATTTACTTGTTATGCTCAGATGATTATGCACAGAGGATGGTGTGTGTGAGACTGACTAGGAGAGTGTATGTGGCTGAGGTGGAGGGGAGGGAGAGGAGAGGGAGACCAAGGATGAGGTGGAGAAGTACATGAGCGGGGTGTGTGAGTTGGAGAAAGGGTAGCCTGTCAGCGGAGGATGGAGTGACACTGAGATGGTAAATGTGTTTCAGTAAGTGTGTATTTTGGCCCTAGAGAGAGACACGTTACTCATTCAAAGTGAAGTAGGTTTTAGTGTCAAAGGACAGTACACACACACACACACACACACACACACACACACACACACACACACAAAACCACTTATACAGAACAGGTGAAACTTTGAGTGTGACATCCGTAGACTTCCACAGACCAGCAACTTTGAGGGGAGGTTTGATAGGCTGATCTCAACCTAGGTTAGGTCACTTTAGGCAGGACTGGGTTGGATTAGGTCATTTTTGGTTGGGTTGAGTTCAGTTGGATCAGGTATAGACGGATTAGGTTAGATTGGGTTAGAATAGGTCGGTTTAGATATGTTTAGGCTGGGTTATATTAGGTTAGGTTAGGCTGGGTTAGTTTGAGTTGGATTAGGTCATTTTAGGCTTAGCTGGGTTGGGTTAGGTTAGGTATGGTTAGGTTAAGTGAGACTGGGTGAGATTAGGTCGCTTTAGATAGGGTTAGGTTGCATTTGGTTAGGTTGGGATGGAGTAAGTTAGGTTAGGTATGGGGAGGTTAGGTGAGATTATGTGAGGTTAGATAGAGTTAGACTGGGCTAGGTGACACACACACACACACACACACACACACACACACACACACACACAAATGGAATTCAGTGTGGATAAATGTCATATAATAAAATTTGGTAAAAGTGAGAAAAGACCAGACTGGGATTATAAGTTAGGAAGTTCAACGCTACACATATCAGAAAGGGAGAAGGACCTGGGGGTGATTATCAATAGCAGACTATCTCCAGCTGACCACATAAATGAAACAATACATAACATGTACACACTGCTTGCTGTTATGAGGGTAGTGTTCACATACATAAATGAAGACATGCTGAGATAGATAATAGCATCATTCATCAGACCAACCCTGGAGTATGGATCAGTAGTCTGGAATCCTCATCTCAAAAAACACATAGATAGGACTGAAAAGGTACAAAGGGCAGTTGCAAGATGGGTACCTAGCTTAAGGGATCTAAGTTACGAAGAAAGACTAGGAAAACTGAATCTATCAACACTACAGGAGTGAAGGAAAAGAGGAGACATAATTGTGCATCCTACACACCCTTCCCATCACCTTACACACCCTTCCCAGCACCTTACACACCCTTCCCAGCACCTTACACACCCTTCCCAGCACCTTACACACCCTTCCCAGCACTTTACACACCCTTCCCAGCACCTTACACACCCTTCCCAGCACCTTACACACCCTTCCCAGCACCTTACACACCCTCCCTGGTACCCTTCCCATATGGACATACACAGTCATTTGTTCCTTCTTATACAAACTTTTCCTGCAAGTGTATGTTTGAATTTTAATGTGTGTAACGGTACTGGCCAGCCTGTCCTTGGCACTTATGGCCTGCCTGTAGTTTGTAGCTTGTTCTGGATGTCTTGTTTAGTCAGGCTTTATTAACTAAGCTAATGACACGACTGAGTGGCACATAGTCTAAAATATCGTATGAACTTTTCCTCACCACCTAAAAGTTCTTGGTCTTTTTACATTTGTCTCATGTACCCATTTCATTTTAATTTTATCGGAAATGGCTAAACTATGCAATAACAGCTCTTCTTCCTCCGCCTCCTCACAGGACCACTGGGTACTGTCTTCCATGGCTCCAGTGATACAAGTGATTGCAACATCTGCAACGTAACTCGCTGACATCGCTTCCCGTGTGACAAGTCGCATTTTAAGCATCACGAACGGACTGGGGTGTATTGGTGTTGTGATGAGGAGGGGTAGACTGAGATGGTTTGGGCATGTGGAGAGGATGGAAGATGACAACTGGGTATGGAGAGTGAGAGGTATGAGTGAAGAGTTGAGAGGAAGGATGCGATTGGAGTGTACTGGTGCTGTGATGAGGAGGGGTAGATTGAGATGGTTTGGGAGGGAGAATGGAACTGGAGTGTATTGGTGTTGTGATGAGGAGGGGTAGATTGAGATGGTGTGAGTGGAAGGATGGGACTGGAGTGTATTGGTGTTGTGATGAGGGGAGGTAGACTGAGATGGTTTGGGCATGTGGGGGGATGGAGGAGGACAAGTGGGTGTGGAAGATGGGGTGTAAACGTCGGGGGTAGGGGTGTGAGAGGCAGACCAAAAAGACCTGGGACTAGGTCATAGAGTGTTACCTCAGGGGTAAGGGACTGAATTGGGAGAGAGCTCCAACATACTTGACCCCTTCCTTACAACTAATCCTTCTGCTTACACTGTTAATCTTTTCTCTCCGTTGGGTTTCTCCGATCACAACCTTATCACCTTAACCTGTCCTATCACTCCGGCACTCCGGTACGGCCAGTGGATCCTCCAAAGAAACGTCGTCTGTGGCACTTTGGAGCTGCGGTTGGGAGGCCTTCAGGCAGTACTTCTTTGATTTTCCCTGGAATGATTATTGCTTCCATGGCCGTGAGCCATCTGAGTGTGCCTCGTGCATTACGGAGGTTATTCTCTCAGACATGGAAGCATACATTCCTTTCTCATATCCTTTGACTAACGGAAGAAAGCCTTGGTTTAATCACGCTTGTTCTAATGCTGTCCGCAACAAGGAGAGGGCCTATAAAAGGTACCAGAGCCAACCCACCCCTGAATCACATCTTTTATACGTTTCTGCCTGGAATCGTGATAAGTCCGTTCTTCGCTCTGCTAAAAATAATTTCATCCGTACTAAATGCTCTCAACTCTCCAACTCGAATTCCTCCCTCTCCCTCTGGCATCTTGCCAAAAACCTTTCTAACAACTTTATCTCATCATCCTTCCCTCCTCTTTACTACTCTGATGGTTCTGTAGCTATCTCCTCTACTGATAAAGCAGATCTCTTCGCTCAAATCTTTCTCCTCCAATTCCATCTTAGACGATTCCGGTGCTGTTCCTCCTTCACTTCCCCCCTCTGACTTCCTCATGGCTGACATTAAAATTTCTTCAGCTGATGTATTTTCTGCCATCACTGGCCTCAGTACTAACAAGGCATATGGGTCTGATGGAGTCCCTCCTGTTGTTCTCAAGAACTGTGCTTCTGTGCTTACACCCTACCTAGGCAAACTCTTTCATCTTTGTCTATCAACTTGTACCTTTCCTTCTTGTTGGAAGTTTGCTCTTATTCAGCCAGTCCCAAAGAAGGGTGACCATTCCCAACCCTCTAACTATCGTCCAATTTCTTTAACATCCTGTATCTCAACAGTTTTCGAGTAAATTGTTAATAGAAAAATTTTAAAGCATCTTTCCCATCACAACCTTCTTTCTGATCGTCAGTATGGGTTCCGTCAAGGACGCTCCACGGGCGATCTGCTCACCTACCTTTCAGACTCCTGGTCAAACTCCTTTCGGGACTTAGGCGAAAGCTTTGCCATTGCACTTGACATCTCAAAGGCTTTCGATCGAGTCTGGCACAAATCTTTAATTTCCAAACTGTCCTCTTACGGTTTCTATCCTTCTGTGCCTTCAACTATAGCTTCTTTCCTGGTCATTCTATAGCCTCTGCTGTAGACAGCCATCGTTCTTCTCCTAGATCTCTCAACAGTGGTGTTCCTCAGGGCTCTGTCCTATCACCAACTCTCTTCCTTTTATTCATCAATGACCTTCTAAGCTGTACATCTAACCCTATCCACTCATACGCTGATGACTCCACCCTTCACCTTTCCATTCGGTATCCGCAACGTCCATCTCAGCAGTTACTTCAACAAACAAGGGATGAGGCTATGGCACACCTAATGTCTGACTTGGCTCGTATCTCTGACTGGGGTAAAAATAATCTTGTTGTTTTTAATGCATCAAAGACTCAGTTTTTACACCTATCATCCCGACAAAATCTTCCACAGGTGTAAGCACTGATGTTTAATAATACTCATCTTAATCCTGCATCGTCCTTGAACATGCTTGGGGTTTCATTCACTCGGGACTTATCTTGGAAAGATCATATTACATCTCTTGTAAAATCCGCTTCCAAGAGATTAGGTGTGCTAAGCCGACTCCGTTCCTTTTTTACCCCTGCACAATTGTTAACTCTATACACGGGTTTTATTCGCCCCTGTGTGGAGTACAACTCGCTTGTGTGGGGAGGTTCTCCACATACAGCTCTTCTCAATAGGGTGGAGTCAAAGGCTTTTCATCTCATTAACTCTCCTCTCTTACTGGCTCCCTTCAACCTCTGTCACTTTGCCGCACTGTTGCATCTTTATCTCTTTTCTATCGCTACTTCAATGGCTGCTCCTCGGAACTGTCTGCATGCCTTCCTCCACCTCTACGACGGCCGCGTAGCACCCGTCAAGCAGCAAACTCTAATCCCTTTTCTGTCCAGCTCTCTAATGCAAGAGTTAACCGTTACTCCCAATCCTTCATTTATGCAACAGGTCAACTCTGGAACTGTCTCCCTCTGTCTGTATTTCCTACTTACTATGATCTCTAGTCTTCCAAACGCAGTGTGTCCAGGCATCTCGAAATGATCGGATCTTGAATTTGGCTCTCTCTTGTATTTTGTTTTTTTCTTGGAAGGAACAGTTTTGCGGGCTCGTTGCCTTTGGTTCCTTTTTCCTAGCATTAAAAAAAGACTGAGCTGAGGTTAATATTTAAAAGGCAGGAATGAGTCTCCTTGATTACTAGTCAAATTTATCCTACAATCTAACTATGCCTGGTCATCATCTGAGCTACAAGACTTATATTTATAAGGCAGGAATGAGTCTCCTTGGTTACTAGTCAAACACCCAAGGATCTACTCTTGGTCATCATCTGAGCTAAACGGGGTTATGGGTCCCCGTCAAAAGATATCACACTTAAATATGGAAGAAATAATGGCCGGTGACAAACAAGAAATAACAAAAAATCATTCGCTTGTTATAGCACCTTACTGTACATATTTCCTCAATTTAACACAACTGATAAAACTACAACCATATACTTACTCAAAATTCCAATAGGTGACACTCAAAACGCCAGGATATATGGAAAAAGAAAAATCCTACATTGCACCGTGAGGAGCGTAGGAGCCCGGTGTCATATGCACGGAGTGACTTTATGCTGGAAGTTACCGTTCCCTTCTCTATTAAGCCTAAATTAACCTAACCTAACCAAACCTAACCTTATCCTAGATCAACCTAATCTAAATAAACCTATAATAAGCTAATCTTAATTTACGAAATGACTAATTTCACAATCTGCCTGTAACATACATATATCCCTATATTTATGTATATCTATATATCGACCTATAGTTACCTACAGGTCGATAAGACATCCAACTATCTTCCTGTCACATGTATTTCATACAATGTTGTTGATAAATGGCACAAAATTTGAGATAACATGCGAATACTTTCAAAATAGAAGCTAAACGGCCACTCGGCGCATGCGCACTGAGCGAAACGGTAACTTCCAGCATAAGTCACTCCGTGCATAGGACACGGGGGCTAAAAGTAAATAAAATACTCTGTCAGCATCCTCCCTCCGGCGTGATCTTCCTCATCTGGGTTTATATTTACTTTCATTTTCTCTGACAAACGCTTAAAAGAAAACATGAATATAAATGATAAACGAATGTATACTTTTTCATTTAACTTTGCCCTCCTTGGCCTTCAGGGACAGTGTTCTCTAAAGTTTTGGAACTTGTAATGAATGGTAAATAAAGAACTTAGAAAAAAAAAAAAATACTTAGCTGAGATTTTGGTTATATTCAGTGCATATCCCGCACCTCGGTGGCAGCAGAAGGCAATATAATGACACTGCATACTTTCATTAGTATTTCTTCGTGACTAGCAAGATATTCTAGGCTTAATATCCTGCCACAGCTCACAGTGCCACTCTAGGGATGTGTGAGCTGCTCCATCCACCCATCCATCTATCTCTATCCATTCATCCACCTAACCATCCATCTATCTTATTTATCCATCCATCCACCCATCCATCATCCTTTCTATTCATTCAGCAGACGCCGACCCATTCACAAATCCATCCATTCATCCATCCAACAATCCTCTCTCTCTTGCAGGTATGTTCTTATGTAAATTACACCCATTAAAGACTTGTATGGGCTTTATATATTTATTCGAGAGAGAGAGAGAGAGAGAGAGAGAGAGAGCAGAAAGGCAGTGAGGGATGCATCCAGGCAGGCAGGCAGAGAAACAGACAGGCAGGGCAGCATTCGGGGAAGCTGGCAGGCAGGGAGGCACTTAGGCAGACAGGCAGCATGAGGCAGTTAGCAGCAGGCAGACAGGCAGTTAGGCAGACAGGCAGGCATCAGGCAGTTAGGCACACAGGTAGCAGCAGGCAGTTAGGCAGCAGGCAGACGGGCATATCAGGCAGACAGGCAGTTAGGAAGACAGGCAGTTAGGCAGACAGGCAGTATCAGGCAGTTAGGCAGCAGGCAGACAGGCAGCATCAGCAGTTAGTCAGACAGGCAGTTAGGCAGCAGGCAGACAGGCAGCATCAGGCAGTTAGGCAGCAGGCAGACAGGCAGCATCAGGCAGTTAGGCAGCAGGCAGACAGGCAGCATCAGGCAGTTAGGCAGCAGGCAGACAGGCAGCATCAGGCACTTAGGCAGCAGGTAGGCAGGAAAGGGGGGATGGAGGGAGGCACAAGGGAGTGAGGGAGGTGTGACCTTGAGGAGCAGCGATGCCTTTTGCCTGTACTTGTTTCCTGTACTGTGTGGTGGTGGTGGTGGTGGAAGTGGTGGTGGTGGTGTGGTGGTGGTGGTGGTGGTGGTGGTGTGGTGGTGGTCGTGTGGTGGTGGTGTGGTGGTGTGGTGGTGATAGTGGTGGTGGTGGTGGTGGTGGTGGTGGTGTGGTGGTGGTGGTGGTGTGGTGATGGTGTGGTGGTGGTAGTGGTGGTGGTGGTGTGGTGGTGGTGGTGGCCGTGTGGTGGTGGTGGTGTGGTGGTGGTAGTGGTGGTGTGGTGGTGGTGTGGTGGAGATGGTGGTGGTGGTGGTGGTGGTGGTGGTGGTGGTGTGGTGGTGGTGGTGGTGTGGTGATGGTGTGGTGGTGGTAGTGGTGGTGGTGGTGTGGTGGTGGTGGTGGCCGTGTGGTGGTGGTGGTGTGGTGGTGATAGTGGTGGTGGTGGTGGCCGTGTGGTGGTGGTGGTGGTGGTGGTGGTGGTGGTGTGGTGGTGGTAGTGGTGACACCATACCAAACCACACCATACCATACCACACCACACCCCATCACACCACACCATACAACACCACACCACATCATGCCATACCAAAAGAAACCATACCATAACACACCACACTCCACCACGACACACTACACAATACAATATTATACCACATCACACCATACAATACCATACCATACCACACACCATACCATATCATACCATACCACACCATACCACAGCACACTACACCACACCATATCACACCATACCACACCACACCACACCATACAATACCATACCATACCACACACCATACCATATCATACCATACCACACCATACCACAGCACACTACACCACACCATATCACACCACACCACACCACACACCATACCATATCATACCATACCACACCATACAACACAATACAATATTATACCACACCACACCATACCAAACCATACTATACCACACACCATAACATATCATACCATACCACACCATACCACAGCACACCACACTGTACCACACCACACCACACCACACCACACCATGATGAGAGGCTTTGTGGCTTTATCAGTCACGTGACGCACATTCTCCAACTCTTTATCTGTGGCCTCAGTTGACTGTCCTGCGCTGTGCGAAAGCGTCTTGGTGGTATACTGGTGTGGTGGTATACTGGTGTGGTGGTATACTGGTGTGGTGGTATACTGGTCTTGTGGTATATTGGTCTTGTGGTATACTGGTGTGGTGGTATACTGGTGTGGTGGTATACTGGTGTGGTGGTATACTGGTGTGGTGGTATATTGGTGTGGTGGTATATTGGTGTGGTGGTATACTGGTGTGGTGGTATATTGGTGTGGTGGTATACTGGTGTGGTGGTATACTGGTGTGGTGGTATATTGGTGTGGTGGTATATTGGTGTGGTGGTATACTGGTGTGGTGGTATATTGGTGTGGTGGTATATTGGTGTGGTGGTATACTGGTGTGGTGGTATATTGGTGTGGTGGTATATTGGTGTGGTGGTATATTGGTGTGGTGGTATATTGGTGTGGTGGTATATTGGTGTGGTGGTATATTGGTGCGGTGGTATATTGGTGTGGTGGTATAATGACCATAACATAGCACAGCATAGCACTTGTGTCGCTTTAATTTGTGACTAATACTATTGCCATGTATATGATAAGCCTTCCTGACCATAGCATAACTTAGCATAGGATAGCATAACATACAATATCACAGCATAACATACCATAGTATAGCATAGCACAGCGTAACATAGCATAGCATAACACTGTGACGCTATCATTTGTGCCTTACTAATATCACCTAATATCATAAGTGTTCCTGACCACAGCATAGCATAATAGCATAGCATATCATAACCCAGAATAACATACCATTGCAAAACATACCATAGCATAACATAACATAGCATAACCTAACGCCCGGGCTAACATTGGAGGCAGCCTTACCAAAGAGTTGTGATTAAGTTATCAGTTGAGGCGATAACGATGATAGTGTTGACCTTATCAGTGCCTGAAGACATTCCTAATTTACCACTCTGCTCTACCCTGCCCTACCCTACCCTTGCCTTCCCTACCCTACCCTACCCTTGCCTTCCCTACCCTACCCTACCCTTGCCTTCCCTACCCTTGCCTTTCATACCCTACCCTACCCTTGCCTTCCCTACCCTACCCTTGCCTTCCCTACCCAACCCTACCCTTGCCATACCTACCCTACCCTACCCTACCCTTGCCTTCCCTACCCTACCTTACTCTTGCCTTCCCTACTTTACCCTACCCTACCCTACCTTTGCCTTCCCTACCCTACCCTACACTACTCTACCCTTGCCTTCCCTACCCTACCCTACCCTACCCTTGCCTTCCCCACCCTACCCTATGCTTGCCTACTCTACCCTACCCTGCCCTTGCTTTCCCTACAATCCTTACCCTTGTCTTCCCTCCCCTCCCCTACCCTTCCCTACCTTACCTTACCCTTTCCTTCTCTACCCTACCCTGCCATTCCCTACCCTACCCTGCCCTTGCCTTCCCTACCTTACCCTGCCCTTCCCTACCCTACACTGCCCTTGTCTTCCCTACTATACCCTACCCTACCCTTGACTTTCCTACCCTACCCTACCCTTCCCTACCCTACCCTACTCTTGCCTTCCCTACCCTACCCTACCCTTGCCTTCCCTACCCTACCCTACCCTGCCCTTCCCTACCCTACCCTATCCTATCCTTGCCTTCCCTACCCTACCCTATCCTGCCCTTCCTTACCTTACCCTACCCTACCCTTGCCTTCCCTACCCTACCCTACCCTTGCCTTCCCTACCTTACCCTACCCTTGTCTTCTCTACCCTACCCTGCCCTTGCCTTCCCTACCTTACCCTGCCTTTCCCTACCCTACACTGCCCTTGTCTTCCCTACTACACCCTACCCTACCCTTGACTTTCCTACCCTACCCTACCCTACTCTTGCCTTCCCTACCCTACCCTACCCTTGCCTTCCCTACCCTACCCTACCCTGCCCTTCCCTACCCTACCCTATCCTATCCTTGCCTTCCCTACCCTACCCTATCCTGCCCTTCCTTACCTTACCCTACCCTACCCTTGCCTTCCCTACCCTACCCTATCCTTGCCTTCCCTACCCTACCCTACCCTTGCCTTCCCTACCCTACCCTACCCTTGCCTTCCCTACCCTATCCTACCCTTGCCTTCCCTGCCCTACCCTTGCATTCCCTACCCTACCCTACTCTGCCCTTCCCTACCCTACCCTATCCTTGCCTTCCCTACCCTACCCTACCCTTGCCTTCCCTACCCTATCCTAACCTACCCTTGCCTTCCCTACCCTACCCTAACCTACCCTTGCCTTCCCTACCCTACCCTACCCTTGCCTTCCCTACCCTACCCTACCCTTGCCTTCCCTACCCTACCCTACCCTTCCCTTCCCAACCCTACCATACCCTTGCCTTCCCTACCCTACCTTACCCTACCCTTGCCTTCCCAACCCTACCCTACCCTACCCTAGCCTTCCCTGCCCTACCCTACCCTTGCCTTTTCTGCCCTGCCCTACTCTTGCCTTCCCTACCCTACCCTATCCTTGTCTTCCATACCCTACCCTACCCTACACTTCCCTACCCTACCCTTGTCTTCCATACCCTACCGTACCCAACCCTTGCCTTCCCTACTTTACCCTACCCTTGCCTTCCCTACCCTACCCTACACTTCCCTACCCTACCCTACCCTACCCATGTCTTCCATACCCTACCGTACCCAACCGTTGCCTTCCCTACTTTACCCTACCCTTGCCTTCCCTACCCTACCCTACCCTTGCTTTCCCTATGCTACCCTACCCTAACCTTGCCTTCCCTACCCTATGCTACCCATATCTTTGCTACCTTACCCTACCCTACCATTTCCTTGCCTTTCCTAACCTACCCTTCTCTTGCCTTTCCTACCCTACTCAATCCTTGCCTATCCTTCCCTACCCATCTCCACCAAACCCTAGCTGGCCCAATCCTTCCTTACCCTACCCTACTTTACCCAACCATTCCTAACTCTACCCTACCCTACCCTTCCCTACCCTATCTTTCACTGCCCTACCCTAACATACCTAATTGGTGATGATGATGTGGGTTGGTTGGGGTGGGTGGGGGCTGGTTGGGTTGGGTGGGGTTGGTTGGGATGCGTGGGGATGTACTGGGTTGGATGGGGGTTGGTTGGGGTGGGTGAGGGTTGGTTGGGGTGGGTAGGGGTTAGTTGGGGTGGGTAGGGGTTAGTTGGGGTGGGTGGGGGTTGGTTGGGGTGGGTGTGGGTTGGTTGGGGTGGGTGAGGGTTGGTTGGGGTGGGTGAGGGTTGGTTGGGGTGGATAGGGGTTAGTTGGGGTGGGTGGGGGTTGGTTGGGGTGGGTGAGGGTTGGTTGGGGTGGGTAGGGGTTAGTTGGGGTGGGTGGGGGTTGGTTGGGGTGGGTGAGGGTTGGTTGGGGTAGGTAGGGGTTAGTTGGGGTGGGTGAGGGTTGGTTGGGGTGGGTGGGGGTTGGTTGGGGTGGGGGTTGGTTGGGGTGGATGGGGGTTGGTTGGGGTGGGTGAGGGTTGCTTGGGGTGAGTGGGGGTTGGTTGGGGTGGGGGTTGGTTGGGGTGGGTGGGGGTTCGTTTGGGTGGATGAGGGTTGGCTGGGGTGGATGGGGGTTGGTTGGGGTGGGTGGGGGTTAGTTGGGGTAGATGGGGTTGGGTGGGGTGGGTGGGGGTTGGCTGGGGTGGATGGGGGTTGGTTGGGGTGGGTTGGGGGTTGGTTGGGGTGGGTGGGGGTTGGTTGGGGTGGGTGGGGGTTGGTTGGGGTGGGTGGGGGTTGGTTGGGGTGGGGTGGGGGTTGGTTGGGGGGGTTGGGGGTTGGTTGGGGTGGGTGGGGCTTTATCAGTCACGTGACGTACATTCTCCAACTCTTTATCTGTGGCCTCAGTTGACTGTCGTGTGCTGTGTGGGTAAGTGGCTTGGTGGTATACTGGTGTGGTGGTATACTGGTGTGGTGGTATACTGGTGTGGTGGTATATTGGTGTGGTGGTATACTGGTGTGGTGGTATACTGGTGTGGTGGTATACTGGTGTGGTGGTATACTGGTGTTGTGGTATACTGGTGTTGTGGTATACTGGTGTGGTGGTATACTGGTGTGGTGGTATATTGGTGTTGTGGTATACTGGTGTGGTGGTATACTTGTGTTGTGGTATACTGGTGTGGTGGTATATTGGTGTGGTGGTATATTGGTGTGGTGGTATATTGGTGTTGTAGTATATTGGTGTTGTGGTATACTGGTGTGGTGGTATATTGGTGTTGTGGTATATTGGTGTTGTAGTATATTAGTGTTGTGGTATACTGGTGTGGTGGTATACTGGTGTGGTGGTATACTGGTGTGGTGGTATATTGGTGTGGTGGTATATTGGTGTGGTGGTATATTGGTGTTGTAGTATATTGGTGTTGTGGTATACTGGTGTGGTGGTATACTGGTGTGGTGGTATACTGGTGTGGTGGTATACTGGTGTGGTGGTATACTGGTGTGGTGGTATATTGGTGTGGTGGTATATTGGTGTTGTAGTATATTGGTGTTGTGGTATACTGGTGTGGTGGTATACTGGTGTGGTGGTATATTGGTGAAGTGGTATATTGGTGTTGTAGTATATTGGTGTTGTAGTATATTGGTGTTGTAGTATATTGGTGTTGTAGTATATTGGTGTTGTGGTATATTGGTGTTGTGGTATACTGGTGTGGTGGTATATTGGTGTGGTGGTATATTGGTGTTGTGGTATACTGGTGTGGTGGTATACTGGTGTTGTGGTATACTGGTGTGGTGGTATATTGGTGTGGTGGTATATTGGTGTGGTGGTATACTGATGTGGTGGTATACTGGTGTGGTGGTATACTAGTGTGGTGGTATACTGGTGTGGTGGTATACTGGTGTGGTGGTATATTGGTGTGGTGGTATACTGGTGTGGTGGTATACTAGTGTGGTGGTATACTGGTGTGGTGGTATACTGGTGTGGTGGTATATTGGTGTTGTGGTATATTGGTGTGGCGGTATACTGGTGTGGTGGTATACTGGTGTGGTGGTATATTGGTGTGGTGGTATATTGGTGTGGTGGTATATTGGTGTTGTAGTATATTGGTGTTGTGGTATACTGGTGTGGTGGTATACTGGTGTGGTGGTATATTGGTGTGGTGGTATATTGGTGTGGTGGTATATTGGTGTTGTAGTATATTGGTGTTGTGGTATACTGGTGTGGTGGTATATTGGTGTTGTGGTATATTGGTGTTGTAGTATATTGGTGTTGTGGTATACTGGTGTGGTGGTATACTGGTGTGGTGGTATATTGGTGTGGTGGTATATTGGTGTGGTGGTATATTGGTGTTGTAGTATATTGGTGTTGTGGTATACTGGTGTGGTGGTATACTGGTGTGGTGGTATACTGGTGTGGTGGTATATTGGTGTGGTGGTATATTGGTGTGGTGGTATATTGGTGTTGTAGTATATTGGTGTTGTGGTATACTGGTGTGGTGGTATACTGGTGTGGTGGTATATTGGTGTAGTGGTATATTGGTGTTGTAGTATATTGGTGTTGTAGTATATTGGTGTTGTAGTATATTGGTGTTGTAGTATATTGGTGTTGTAGTATATTGGTGTTGTAGTATATTGGTGTTGTGGTATATTGGTGCTGTGGTATATTGGTGTTGTAGTATATTGGTGTTGTGGTATATTGGTGTTGTGGTATATTGGTGTTGTAGTATATTGGTGTTGTAGTATATTGGTGTTGTAGTATATCGGTGTTGTGGTATATTGGTGTTGTAGTATATTGGTGTGGTGGTATATTGGTGTTGTGGTATATTGGTGTTGTGGTATATTGGTGTTGTAGTATATTGGTGTTGTGGTATATTGGTGTTGTAGTATATTGGTGTGGTGGTATATTGGTGTTGTAGTATATTGGTGTGGTGGTATATTGGTGTGGTGGTATATTGGTGTGGTGGTATATTGGTGTTGTAGTATATTGGTGTGGTGGTATATTGGTGTTGTAGTATATTGGTGTTGTGGTATATTGGTGTTGTAGTATATTGGTGTGGTGGTATACTGGTGTAGTGGTATATTGGTGTTGTAGTATATTGGTGTTGTAGTATATTGGTGTTGTAGTATATTGGTGTGGTGGTATACTGGTGTAGTGGTATATTGGTGTGGTGGTATACTGGTGTAGTGGTATATTGGTGTGGTGGTATACTGGTGTTGTAGTATATTGGTGTTGTAGTATATTGGTGTTGTAGTATATTGGTGTTGTGGTATATTGGTGTGGTGGTATATTGGTGTTGTAGTATATTGGTGTTGTAGTATATTGGTGTTGTAGTATATTGGTGTTGTAGTATATTGGTGTTGTAGTATATTGGTGTGGTGGTATATTGGTGTTGTAGTATATTGGTGTTGTAGTATATTGGTGTGGTGGTATATTGGTGTTGTAGTATATTGGTGTTGTAGTATATTGGTGTTGTAGTATATTGGTGTTGTAGTATATTGGTGTTGTAGTATATTGGTGTTGTAGTATATTGGTGTGGTGGTATATTGGTGTTGTGGTATATTGGTGTTGTAGTATATTGGTGTTGTAGTATATTGGTGTTGTAGTATATTGGTGTGGTGGTATACTGGTGTGGTGGTATATTGGTGTGGTGGTATATTGGTGTTGTAGTATATTGGTGTGGTGGTATACTGGTGTGGTGGTATACTGGTGTGGTGGTATATTGGTGTTGTAGTATATTGGTGTGGTGGTATACTGGTGTGGTGGTATATTGGTGTGGTGGTATACTGGTGTGGTGGTATATTGGTGTGGTGGTATATTGGTGTTGTAGTATATTGGTGTTGTGGTATACTGGTGTGGTGGTATATTGGTGTTGTAGTATATTGGTGTGGTGGTATATTGGTGTTGTAGTATATTGGTGTTGTAGTATATTGGTGTTGTAGTATATTGGTGTTGTAGTATATTGGTGTTGTAGTATATTGGTGTGGTGGTATATTGGTGTTGTAGTATATTGGTGTTGTAGTATATTGGTGTTGTAGTATATTGGTGTGGTGGTATATTGGTGTTGTGGTATATTGGTGTTGTGGTATATTGGTGTTGTAGTATATTGGTGTTGTAGTATATTGGTGTTGTAGTATATTGGTGTGGTGGTATATTGGTGTTGTAGTATATTGGTGTGGTGGTATATTGGTGTTGTAGTATATTGGTGTTGTAGTATATTGGTGTTGTAGTATATTGGTGTTGTAGTATATTGGTGTTGTAGTATATTGGTGTGGTGGTATATTGGTGTTGTAGTATATTGGTGTTGTGGTATATTGGTGTTGTGGTATATTGGTGTTGTAGTATATTGGTGTTGTAGTATATTGGTGTTGTAGTATATTGGTGTGGTGGTATACTGGTGTGGTGGTATATTGGTGTGGTGGTATATTGGTGTTGTAGTATATTGGTGTTGTAGTATATTGGTGTTGTAGTATATTGGTGTTGTAGTATATTGGTGTTGTAGTATATTGGTGTTGTAGTATATTGGTGTTGTAGTATATTGGTGTTGTAGTATACTGGTGTGGTGGTATACTGGTGTTGTAGTATATTGGTGTTGTAGTATATTGGTGTTGTAGTATATTGGTGTTGTAGTATATTGGTGTTGTAGTATATTGGTGTTGTAGTATACTGGTGTGGTGGTATATTGGTGTTGTTGTATATTGGTGTTGTAGTATATTGGTGTGGTGGTATATTGGTGTTGTAGTATATTGGTGTTGTGGTATATTGGTGTGGTGGTATACTGGTGTGGTGGTATACTGGTGTTGTGGTATATTGGTGTTGTGGTATATTGGTGTTGTAGTATATTGGTGTTGTAGTATATTGGTGTTGTAGTATATTGGTGTGGTGGTATATTGGTGTTGTAGTATATTGGTGTTGTAGTATATTGGTGTTGTAGTATATTGGTGTGGTGGTATACTGGTGTAGTGGTATATTGGTGTGGTGGTATACTGGTGTGGTGGTATATTGGTGTGGTGGTATATTGGTGTTGTAGTATATTGGTGTGGTGGTATATTGGTGTTGTAGTATATTGGTGTGGTGGTATACTGGTGTTGTGGTATATTGGTGTTGTAGTATATTGGTGTTGTAGTATATTGGTGTTGTAGTATATTGGTGTTGTGGTATACTGGTGTGGTGGTATATTGGTGTTGTGGTATATTGGTGTGGTGGTATACTGGTGTGGTGGTATACTGGTGTTGTGGTATATTGGTGTTGTGGTATACTGGTGTGGTGGTATACTGGTGTGGTGGTATACTGGTGTGGTGGTATACTGGTGTGGTGGTATACTGGTGTGGTAGTATACTGGTGTGGTAGTATACTGGTGTGGTGGTATACTGGTGTGGTGGTATACTGACCATAGCATAACATAATAGAGCATTGCATACCATAAGCACAACATAGCATAGCATAACAGCAAAACAACATAACATAACATAGCATTGCATGGCATAACATAACACAACATAGCACTCTGATGCTAATTTGTGTGTAACTAATACTATTACCTTGTATATCATAAGCCTTCCTGACCATAGCATAGCATAGCACAGCATAGCATACCATAGCATAAGCTAACGCCCTGGCTAACCTTGGTGCCAGCCTTACCAAAGAGTAGTAATCACGGTATCAGTTGAGGCGATAACGATGATAGTGTTGACCTTATCATTGCCTGGAGAAATTCCTGATTTACCACTCTGCTCTACCTTGCCCTACCCTACCCTTGCCTTCCCTACCCTACCCTACTCTTGCCTTCCCTACCCTACCCTACCTTACCCTACCCTACTCTACCCTACCCTTGCCTTCCCTACCCTACCCTACTCTTGCCCTCCCTGCCCTACCCTACCCTACCCTGCCCTACCCTACCCTTGCCTTCCCTATCCTACCCTACCCTTGACTTCCCTACCCTACCCTACCCTTGCCTTCCCTACCCTACCCTACCCTTGCCTTCCCTACCCTACCCTACCCTTCCCTTCCCTGCCCTACCTTACCCTACCCTTGCCTTCCCTACCCTACCCTACCCTTGCCTTCCCTACCCTTGCCTTCCCTACCCTACCCTTGCCTTCCATACCCTACCCTACCCTTGCCTTCCCTGCCCTACCCTACCCTTGCCTTCCCTACCCTACCATACCCTTGCCTTCCCTACCCTACCCTACCGTTGCCTTCCCTACCCTACCCTACCGTTGCCTTCCCTACCCTACCGTACCCTTGTCTTCCCTACCCTACCTACCCTTGCCTTCCCTACACTACCCTACCCTTGCCATCCCTACACTACCCTACCCTTGCCTTCCCTACCTACCCTACCCTTGCCTTCCCTACCCTTGCCTTCCCTACCCTGCCCTACCCTTGCCTTCTCTACCCTACACTACCCTACCCTTGCCTTCCCTACCCTGCCCTACCCTTGTCTTCCCTACCCTATCCTACCCTTGTCTTCCCTACCCTATCCTACCCTTGTCTTCCCTACCCTACCCTTGCCTTCCCTGCCCTACCCTACCCTTTCCTTCCCTACCCTACCGTACCCTTGCCTTCCCTACCCTACCCTACCCTTGCCTTCCCTACCCTACCTACCCTTGCCTTCCCTACCCTACCTTACCCTGGCCTTCCCTACCCTACCCTTGCCTTCCCTACCCTACCATACCATTGCCTTCCTTACCCTACCCTACCCTTGCATTCCTTACCCTCCCCTACCCTTGCTTTCCTTACCCTACCTTACCCTGGCCTTCCCTACCCTACCCTGGCTTTTTCTACCCTACCCTACCCTACCCTTGCCTTCCTAACCCTACCCAACTCTTGCCTTCCCTACCATACCCTACCCTTGCCTTCCCTACCTTACCCTACCCTACCCTACCCTTGCCTTCCCTACCCTAACTTACCCTACCCTACCCTTGCCTTCCCTACCCTACCCTTCCCTTTCCTACCCTACCCTCCCCTTCTCATCCTTACCCTACCCTTGCCTTCTGTGCCCCACCCTACCCTATCCTACCCCTGCCTTCCTTACCCTACCCTACCCTTGCCTTCCCTACCCTACCCTACCCTATCCTTGCCTTCCCTACCCCTGCCTTCCCTACCATACCCTATCCTTACCTTCCCTACCCTATCCAACCCTTGCCTTCCCTACCCTATCGTACCCTTGCCTTACCTGCCCTACTCTACCCTTGCCTTCCCTACCCTACCCTACCCTTGCCTTCCCTACCCTACCCTACCCTTGCCTTCCCTACCTTACTCTACCCTTGTCTGTCGTACCCCACCCTACCCTTGCTTTCCCTATCATACCTACCCTTGACTTCCCTGCCCTACCCTACCCTTGCCTTCCCTACCCTACCCTACCCTTGCCATCCCTACCTTACTCTACCCTTGTCTGCCGTACCC
>NC_136956.1:2195974-2248474 GCF_032717465.1 Coenobita brevimanus
ATCTTAGCCCGAAAGGGGAGAACGGACAGATCCTCACCGCACCACACCGCACAAGGGTCAACTGCGCAATGCAATCAGTGACATCCGCAGCAGGGCCCGACAGCAGAACTGGTTTACCCCTGCCACATCATAATAATAATAATAATAATAATAATAATACAGTGTAGGACAGAGGGGGTGGTGGTGGCAGCCTTGGTGCTGAGGTGTTATAATAATAATAATAATAATACAAACAGTGTAGGACAGAGGGGGCGGTGGTGGCAGCCTTGGTGCTGAGGTGTTATAATAATAATAATAATAATACAAACAGTGTAGGACAGAGGGGGCGGTGGTGGCAGCCTTGGTCCTGAGGTGTTATCAGTGTTATCAGCCTCGGTGTTATCATTCCATCCCCTGACTGGCTGTTGTTGTGTTGATAACGTACACAGCAACACACGTACACATGAAATGACACGTACACATACACTCAGTATCTGCTGACACACCCACATGTACACACAACAGCCGAGGTGACACAGACACGGGTACGTAACCAACTCATGGCTGTAGTGACACACACACGTATATATTTACACAGGTGGTGAAGTGACAAACATACATATGTACACATGGGTGAAGTGACACACACAGACATATGTAAACAGGAGGTAAAGTTACACTTACGAACAACTACACACAGGAGGTAAAGTTACACACACGAACACGTACACACAGGAGGTAAAGTTACACACACGAACACGTACACACAGGAGGTAAAGTTACACACACGAACACGTACACACAGGAGGTAAAGTTACACACACGAACACGTACACACAGGAGGTAAAGTTACACACACGAACACGTACACACAGGAGGTAAAGTTACACACACGAACACGTACACACAGGAGGTAAAGTTACACACACGAACACGTACACACAGAAGGTAAAGTCACACACACGAACACGTACACACAGTAAGACAAATGACACAAAAGTACACAGATAACATTGTCTAGTATTTCCATTCGTATCATTATAAATGCAATTACTTTTCTTTTTTATGTGAGGAAGAAGGAACCAAAGGCAACGAGCCCGCAAAACTGTTCCTTCCAAGAGAAAAACACAATGCAGGAGAGAGCCAAATTCAAGATCCGATCATTTCGAGATGCCTGGACACACTGCGTTTGAAACACTGCAGATCATAGGAAGCAGGAAATACAGACAGAGGGAGACAGTTCCAGAGCTGACCTGTTGCATAAATGAAGGACTGGAAGTACCGGTTAACTCTTGCATTAGAGAGTTGGACAGAAAAGGGATGAGAGTTTGCTGCTAGACGGGTGCTATGCACGCGTCGTAGAGGTGAAGGAATGCATGCAGACAGTTCAGAGGAGCAGTGGCCATTGAAGTAGCGATAGAAAAGACATAAAGATGAAACAGTGCGGTGAAGAGACAGAGGTTGAAGGAAGTCAGTAAGAGGAGGATAGTTAATGAGACGAAAAGCCTTTGACTCCACCCTATTGAGAAGAGCTGTATGTGGGGAGCCTCCCCACACATGAGAGTTGTACTCCACGCAGGGGTGGATAAAACCCCTGTATAGAGTCAACAATTGTGCAGGGGTAAAGAAGGAACGGAGTCGGCTTAGCACACCTAATCTCTTGGAAGCGGATTTTACAAGAGATGTAATATGATCTTTCCAAGATAAGTCCCGAGTAAATGAAACTCCAAGCATGTTCAAGGATGATGCAGGATTAAACTGAATATTATTAAACATTAGTGGGGTATACCTGTGGAAGATTTTGTCGGATTGATAGATGCAAAAACTGAGTCTTTCATGCATTAAAAACAACAAGATTATTTTTACCCCAGTTAGAGATACGAGCCAAGTCAGACATTAGGTGTGTCATAGCCTCATCCCTTGTTTGTTGAAGTAACTGCTGAGATGGACGTTGCGGGAATTGAATGGAAAGGTGAAGGGTGGAGTCATCAACACATGAGTGGATAGGGTTAGATGTACAGCTTAGAAGGTCATTCATGAACAAAAGGAAGAGAGTTGGTGATAGGACAGAGCCCTGAGGAACACCACTGTTAATAGATCTAGGAGAAGAACGATGGCCGTCTACAAAGGCGGCTATAGAACGACCAGAAAGGAAGCTAGAGATGAAGGTACAGATAGATAGAAACCGTAAGAGAGCAATTTGGAAAATAAAGATTTATGCCAGACTCGATCGAAAGCCTTTGAGACGTCAAGTGCAATGGCAAAGCTTTCGCCAAAGTCCCGAAAGGAGGATGGCCAGGAGTCTGAAAGGTAGGTGAGAAGATCGCCTGTGGAGCGTCTCTGACGGAACCCATATTGACAATCAGAAAAAAGGTTGTGATAGGAAAGATGCTTTAAAATTTTTCTGTTAAGAATTAACTCGAAAACTTTTGAGATACAGGATGTTAAAGCAATTGGATGATAGTTAGAGGGTTGGGAATGGTCACTCTTCTTTGAGACTGGCTGAATGAGAGCAAACTTCCAACAAGAAGGAAAGGTACAAATTGATGAACAAAGGTGAAAGAGTCTGCATAAGCAGGGTGTAAGCACAGAGGCACAGTTCTTGAGAACAACAGGAGGGACTCCATCAGGCCCATATGCCTTATTAGTATTGAGGCCTGTGATGACAGAAAATACATCAGCTGAAGAAATTTTAATGTCAGCCATGAGGAAGTCAGAGGGGGGAAGTGATGGAAGAACAGCACCGGAATCGTCTAAAGTGGAACTGGAGGAGAAAGTCTGAGCGAAGAGATCTGCTTTATCAGTAAAAGAAATAGCTACAGAGCCATCAGAGTAGAAACGAGGAGGGAAGGATGATGAGGTAAAGTTGTTAGAAAGGCTTTTGGCAAGGTGCCAGAAGGAGCGGGAAGAATTCGAGTTTTGAGAGTTGAGAGCATTTAGTACGGATGAAATTATTATTAGCAGAGCGAAGAACAGACTTAGCACGATTCCAGGCAGAAACGTATAAAAGATGTGATTCAGGGGTGGGTTGGCTCTGGTACCTTTTATAGGCCCTCTCCTTGTTGCGGACAGCATTAGAACAAGCGTGATTAAACCAAGGCTTTCGTGCATTAGTCAAAGGATATGAGAAAGGAATGTATGCTTCCATGCCCGAGAGAATAACCTCTGTAATGCGCAAGGCACACTCAGATGGCTTCTGCCTATGGAAGCAATAATCATTCCAGGGAAAATCAAAGAAATACTGCCTGAGGGCCTCCCGGTTCGCAACTCCACAGTGCCACAGATGACATTTCTTTGGAGGGTCCACAGGCCGTACTGGAGTGATAGGACAGATTAAGGTGGTAAGGTTGTGATCGGAGGAGCCCAACGGAGAGAAATGATTAAGAATGTAAGCAGAAGGATTGGTTGTAAGGAAGAGGTCAAGTATGTTGGAGCTCTCTCCAAGGCGGTCAGGGATACGGGTAGGGTGCTGTGCAAGCTGCTCTAGGTCATTAAGGATAGAAAAGGTGTAGGCTTGTTCACCTGGTGGATCAGTGAAAGGAGGGGAGAGCCAAAGGTGGTGGTGAACATTGAAATCTCCTAGAATGGAGATTTCGGAGAAAGGAGAAATGGATAGAATGTGTTCCATCATAGAAGTAAGATAGTCAAAGAATTTTTGACAGTCAGTTGAATCAGGAGATAAGTAAACAGCGCTGATATAATTTATTTAGTCAGAGAACGACAGGAAAGCCGAAGCCAGAGTGTAGTGTATTCAGAAGAATCGAGTTCTGGAACACGAGAGCAAGATAAGTTGTTGCGTATATATACACAACAGCCACCTTTGGCTTTGAAATGAGTATAGAGAAAGTAGGAGGATACAGAAAAGGGTTTGCTGTCAGTTGCCTCAGACAGCTGAGTTTCAGTTAGAAAAAGAAGGTGAGGTTTAGAGAAGGAGAGGTGGTGCTCAACAGAGTGAAAGTTAGAGGAAAGGCCGCGAATGTTGCAGAAATGAAGAAGAAGAGAGTCAGACAGTGGTTCCAGGCACCTTGAGTCGTCACCAGGAGAGGGGCAGAAGGTGAGGGTATTTATGATCCCCCCCCCCCCCGGGGACTCCGAGGCTATGTTATTCGACGCCATTTTTTTTTTTTTTTTAAAGGAAGTGTAGTGTGTACTGTGCATGTAGTTTGGTGTTGATAGTTAGAAAAACTTGTACTGGAGAGCATGCTGGCCTACTCTCTGTGTTACTGAAACTGAAAAAGTTCAGCAAAGGGGGATATGATCGGGACCTAGTCCCGAGGGCTGATGAAACTGGAGCTCCAGCTCTCCCTGTCATCAGCTTTCCATCCACCTTGGGAGTACTGCCCAGGTCGACTGGTGCCACAGTCTACTCCTACTTCACACCATTATAATTATCTATTAGGAAGCGTAGATTTTTTGATAGGGGGAGAAGGGTTAAAAAAAAAAATAAAAGACCTTCATGAATTCTGTGCCTCGTGTGTTGTCTTAAAGTAAAGAAAATGGGATGTGGTAGCAAGGGCAGACTATTAAACAAACGCGTCCTGACACTGAAAGGGTAACTAAGATATTCTGATGGGAGATATTAACGTTGTTATCTTTTACCAGGTTGACAGTGACGACAGAGAACGCTGCCGTGGGTATACAGTGAACAGTGAAGTGCCAGAGAGGTATACAGTGAACAGTGAAGTGCCAGAGAGGTATACAGTGAACAGTGAAGTGCCAGAGAGGTATACAGTGAACAGTGAAGTGCCAGAGAGGTATACAGTGAGCAGTATAGTCCCCCACAGACGTACGCAGTGCCACTATAACAAATATGGTGAGTATCATTACTGGGTACTGTTAACCTACTCACAGTACTTGACTTGTGGTTTGAATATTTGAGGCGACGAGAAGTACACTCACCAACTCTTATATTTCCCAACATTTGTTTATAGTATTGTTCCTTCACCTTCACTTGGCCTAGATTTTCCTCCTCTTGCAGCTTACTTCACGTAGCTCAGTGGCAGAAATAAGACAAGGCTGCGGCTCCTACATCCTTTACATAGCACTTCTTCGTGACTACTGTCTTATCCTTGTGTATACTGTCACAACTCAGTATTCAAAAGGGAGAGATGGAAATTTTAGGCCAAGTTAGAAAAGAAAAGTGAGAGGAGGGGAGTTAATGTGTGCTGGGCAGTGAACATGGAAGAAGAAAAGTTCCTGCATGACCGTATGGTGATCCCCACTCTAACATAGGGAAGTGAAGCCTGGACCCTGTTGGAAGGACACAAGCAAGAGTGAGTGCAATGGAAGTGAGTTATCTGAGAGGAACATGTAGAGTTACCTGGAGAGACAAACGCACAAATAAGAAAGTGAAGGACTGGTGTGATGTTCATGTGGATGTGGAGCTACATGCAGAGACAGACGGACAAATGTGGAAATTAAGGAACGTTGTGGTGTTCATGTGGATGTGGAGTTACATACAGAGAGAGGCAAACCAATGAGGGAGTGAAGGAGCGCTGTGGGGTTGATGTGGATGTGGAGTTGCGTGGAGAGACAGACAGACAGACAAATGAGGTAGTGAAGGAGTGTTGTGGTGTTGATGTGGATGTGTAGTTACGTGGAGAGACAGACAGACAGACAAATGAGGCAGTGAAGGAGTGTTGTGGTGTTGATGTGGATATGCTGGAAAGTGTTACACAAATCCCTACATGGTTTGTGCATGTGTTGAAAATGGAGAGTTAGAGATTAACTGAGAGTGTATGTGAGTGAGGTGGAGGGGGAGAGAAGGAGAGGGACACCGGGATGAGATGGAGAGATGGGGTAGAAGGGGAGGGAATGAAGGTGGTGTGGGTTGGAGGTCGGGCAGCCTGATGGTAGAGGATGAAGTGACACGGAAGCAATTTGTTGGTGACCGAGCACATCCGGATTAATGTGTCTGGCTACAGATTTATTGACAGACTGATAGACAGATGGAAAGACAGACAGATAGATAGGCAGGTATACGGACTGACATCAGAGGACAGACAGAGAGACAGACAGACAGATAGATAGATAGATAGATAAGCCTTAGTCTATACACTGTACTCTGAGCATGTATCAGGGATCCCATTTTTAGTGTATAATAGTTTACCTGTATAGCAACTGATGGCATGTAGTGCACACACACACACACACACACACACACACACACACACACACACACACACACACACACACACACACACACACACACACACACACACTATACAAAGGAGGGTTGTCACATTCAGGACTAGTGTACAAAGGTTCTTAATTCATATGTTGTTGGACATACAGTTTGTGGATAAAAAGATCACTATTCACTACTGTACTGTCTCTCACTATTAATATTAGTGTTACTGTACATGTTACACTACAATACCATATTCTGTTATGGCATGTTTACATTACTGCTATTAGACCATCACATGTACAGTATGGACGTCAGTTATATAAAGCCCATGTTATTGCTTTCTTTCTTAGCATCAGTGAGTTATGAATATTAAAACTGCCTTTTAGCTTGTAAGGTCAGCAATGTCCACCATGTGCTACTTGTAAGCAATCAATGTCATTGTTGTTGCACAGGACAATCCTGAGGAGTGCAGTGAGTGCGACACCACCTACGACGAGAGCGAGCATCGGCCACGCAATCTGCCGTGTCGCCACACCTTTTGTTCGTCCTGCATTTTACATCTGATCGGAGTCAACCAGCTGACCTGCCCTGAATGCAGTGTCAGCCACCCCGCCACCTCCCTGGATAATTTCCCAGTAAACTATGGGATGGAGGCTGTTATAAAAAAACTAAAGAGTGTACAGGAGGCACAGGAAGCTGGACCTTCTGGTGAAAGGCCAGCCAAAAGAAGATGTGACACAATCCAGAAGAGGCCCAGCGGGATAAGCGAGGAACTTTGGTCTGTGCTGGGGGAGCAGGAGAGCAGCATGAGGAGCCAGGTCACTGACTGCCAAGACACCCAGTCCCAGCTGGACCAGTACCGGACCTGGCTGGCTCGTCGGAAGGAACAAAACCTCCAGCTGAAAAAGATGGATGAAAGCACACAGAGAATTGCCGCAACTGTGACGCTGATAGAGGAGGAGTATGCCAGAGTGGAGGCCATGGAGAAAGAAGGAGAGGAAGGAGAGATGCAGCTGGAGGCCAGACTGGAGTGTCTGCAGAATGCCAGCACAACA
Organism: Coenobita brevimanus; assembly: GCF_032717465.1. Classification (NCBI taxonomy): domain Eukaryota; kingdom Metazoa; phylum Arthropoda; class Malacostraca; order Decapoda; family Coenobitidae; genus Coenobita; species Coenobita brevimanus. The sequence continues at coordinate 2,203,139 of NC_136956.1, forward strand.
CAGGAGGCCTTCACAGCCATTGACCAAGCTGTCCAATGCAGTGTGGAGGTTGAAGACTGGAGGAAGAAGTGTCAGCAACAGTTCCCTGATGTCAACACTGTCACCACCAGCTTGAAGGTAGGCAGCCACTGCCTTCTACTTGTACCACCAGGCTTCTGTAGTAACATGAGCACACTTACACTGACATATAAACATTTTGATGTGTGAAGTGTACATTAGCTCACAGTTGGCAGAGCCTCCAGCATTAATGTTTGTGTTAGTATGAACAGGTGCATGAGGCCATCAGGACGGCCCTGGTCGCACTGCCAGTGGAGACTGATGCCACACACAGCCCCGTCCTTATACCACACCCAGACCCAGACTCCACCATCATGGACAGGATCAACACCATCACAAAGATGACACAACAGCCACAGAAAATAACAGTAAGTTACCCACTACTGTCCTACTCACCGCACCCCCATACGTATTGTCGCCATGTAACAATAATGTCCATAAGAATGTACTGACAGTGTCCCATGTAATAACATTGACACTGTCCACATGTACTAATGTACAATACTTGTACTGCCCACAGGTTGACAACCTCCTGGAGATGAATCAGCGCATCAAGACGCTGGTGAAGGTTGGCCGGGTACTGAAGAGGAGTCAGCCTATTAAGACGTTTGTGGCTGGCCGGGTATTTGCCGTCCAAGAAGACCAAGGTCGCATCCGGTCCTCCAGGATAAACCTGGAAAATGACCAGCTATACATGTCCTGCCTTCAGGATCAGCCCCCACCCCCCCACGCCCACACACTGCAGGTAACTCCACCACTCTGACATGTACCATCAACTCCCTCACCTGTTTGAGTCTTACTCAATACCAGCCACATATACCACTGATTTTTATCTCGCCTGTGTTATGAAGCTCACAGTAATTTCTAATGCCTCAAGTTGAATGTTTTAGATGCAGGTCATACCACTGATTCTCTCCCTCATACATACATACATACATACACACTCCTCTCTCCCTGTTGCTCATCATACACTCCTTCTGTCTCTCTCTTCCTTCTTTCCTTCCTCTGTTTACAATTTCTCTACCTCTCTCTTTCCTTTCCCACACATTTACCCTTTTTCTTTCTTCCATCCTTCTCTCGTGTTTTTCGCCTCCCTTCCCAATTCTTCTTCTTCTGTTTCCTTTCTTCTCTTTCCTCCATTATGCCTCCTCTCTGACCTTCTTTGCTACCTTACCTCCTTCCTGCCTTCCCTCAACTCACACCCTGTCATTCTTTCCTTCTTCCTTAATTTCATCCCTTATCTGTGTAGCGTCTTTCTCGTCCTCCCTCCTTTTCCTCTTTTTTCCATTATCATTTAGTTTTCTCCTTCCCTCCGTCTCTACACTCTCGTCTTCCTTCTTTCCTTCCCTCCGTCTCACACTCTCTTCTTCCTTCTTCGTCATTTCACATTGGTCTTAATCTGATTCTTTCCTGTTTTCTTTCATATTTCTCTCTTTCTCTCATTTTCTCCACGCTCCCTTTCTTTCTTCCTTTTCAAGTGTTTGCTGATTCTTCTTACCATTATTTAGCCTCTTCCATTTTCATCTTATTTCCTTCTTCTTGTCTCCTTTCTTCCTTCTTTCACTCCTCTCTCCTTTTCTTTCCCTCTGCTCACCCTCATGTTTTCTTTCCTGTAATTTCTTTCATCGTGTAATAAAATGTTGTAATATTTTCAAGGCTTTCCTCTGTCACCTGCATTGCCTTCCATTTCCTCTGTGCCTTTCCACTCCTGTTTTCACTTATGTTCCTGCCTTTGTCCCATGTTGTCCCACTTTATTGGTATTTATTGGACTCGCCTCTCTTTCCTTAACTAGGTTTTTGTATTATTTTATTTGTAATTCTTCTTTTTCCATTTTGACCACATTTTCTTCCCCCCCCCCCACCCAAATCTCTCTCTCAGCTCTTCCTTGCCTCCCTACTTCCTTCTCTCTCTCTCTCTCTCTCTCAGCTATGCCTTTCTTCCCTGCCTCCTTTTCTCTGCCTCTCTTAGTTATTTCTTTCCTGAACCCTTCCTGCCCTCTTCTCTCTCTTAGCTATTATTTTCTCTCTCTCTCCCCCTCTCTCTTAGCTGTTATTTCTCTCTCTCTCTCTCCTGCTGCCACATGCTCTAACCTTGCCATGGCGGCCTCCTCCTCTCCTCCACTTCATGTGCTCACACTTCTCCTTCTTTCCTCCCTCCCTCCTCTCTTTGCCTCCAGCTTTTTGTGTGTATATCTTCCTTCCTGTCTCTGCCTCCGTGACTGACGTTGTTGTGTTGTGCAGGTGAGAGAGGTGCTGCGGGCCATGGGCCCCTCCTCCACCACAGTGTACCTGGACTTGGCTTGGGAGGGGTCAACAGGAGGGCGGGTCCACATCCGGCTGAGTCCCAACACGCCTGTAGCAGAGCAGTTTAGGCTGCTGTGTACCGGCCAGAAAGGCGTCTCATACCGCAACACTAAATTACACCGCGTGGTGAACGAGGGCGACCCGGGGGAGTGTGTGTTGGGTGGGGACTACGAAGGGAAGGGAGGGCAAGGAGGGGCAGGGATAACGGACATCAGTGGTGGGCAGTACCAGGCGTCAGGCACGGCGGGAGACGTGTGGTGGTGGGGGTGGCGTAGTGCTGCCACGGCTGCCCAGTTTGCCATCATCACCCTGGACTATGAAGGTGACTGGCAGCCCACTACTGTCTTTGGTAAGGTGGTCAGCGGGCTGGAGGTGGTGAGGGCAGCAGTCGACCACGATGACATCACAGAGGTCACTGTGGTGGACTGTGGTATTGTGCTCAACCAATAGTTACTCAACTACATCAATGTACTCTAATGTACAGCCATCATCAGTATTGTACTGCATTGTACATTCTCACATACTGTATTGTACTACCATGATTACTGTAATGTTGTACTACCTCATGTACTGCGTTGTGTTATCCTCTTGTACTGCTCTGTACTACCATGATTACTGTACTATTTTGTAATAGCCTCATGTACTGCACTGTACTATCCTCATGATTATTGTACTGCTTTTTCCTATCCTTATGTACTCTACTATACTGTACTGTACTACCATTATTACTATGCTGTACTACCCTCATCATTACTGTACTATGCTGTACTACCCTCATCATTACTGTACTATGCTGTACTACCCTCATCATTACTGTACTATGCTGTACTACCCTCATCATTACTGTACTATGCTGTACTACCCTCATCTTTACTGTACTATGCTGTACTACCCTCATCATTACTGTACTGTGTTGTACTACCCTCATCATTACTGTACTATGCTGTACTACCCTCATCATTACTGTACTATGCTGTACTACCCTCATCATTACTGTACTGTGTTGTACTACCCTCATCATTACTGTACTATGCTGTACTACCCTCATCTTTACTGTACTATGCTGTACTACCCTCATCACTACTGTCCTCTTGTCTTCTGTACTACCATCATTTGTAGTACAGTACCATCCAGCACATGAGGTCCATGAAGCAGACACGAGTGTACAAAAGTATACATTACTTTAGTACATTTAAGTACAGTAGGATTAAGAGTACTATAGTACACTTGACTGTATAATACACATAAACATAAGGGTAGTACAGTACACATAAGGGTAGTACAGTACACATAAGGGTAGTACAGTACACATAAGGGAAGTACAGTACACATAAGGGTAGTACAGTACATATAAGGGTAGTACAGTACACATAAGGGTAGTACAGTACACATAAGGGTAGTACAGTACACATAAGGGTAGTACAGTACACATAAGGGTAGTACAGTACACATAAGGGTAGTACAGTACACATAAGGGTAGTACAGTACACATAAGGGTAGTACAGTACACATAAGGGTAGTACAGTACACATAAGGGTAGTACAGTACACATAAGGGTAGTACTTCAGGCTTTGTAATAATAACTGTCATACATCAAGCTACATTTGTATTATTTAAAATGTTGGAATGATTTTCTTGCGTCTTTGTAATGAATGTGATTTGATTCCTAAAGAGATTACACCCTGTGAAGGATGGCTTAATTTGGCCTGATGGCAATTGATATTAATATTTACTGGGTGGAAATATAAAGCTGGCTGGTAGGTGCTGGCCACCATCATCCACTCACTTGATGTAGTGCTGCCTACTTCTTCCTTCACCTTTATATTACAGGTTGTGAAGGATGGATTAATTTGGCCTTATGGCAACTGAGATTTAAAATGCCAGGAATGGCGACTGAGGGCAACACGACACCCCCAGGAGGAGCCTACGGAGGGACAGACAGAGCGCGACCCGACCCCGGGCGACAGGGACATAAGTTCCCCCAGGCCGCGTGCCCCTATGACCCGGAACTCGCCTGCCACCGCCATAGCAGAAAAAAGGAGACTACCTTGCGGGTGAGCTGACCCTCGACAGGATCGGGGTGGAGCTATTGCTCTAGATCCAGGCAGCACCCCAGTGACAGCCGGCAGCTGCGCCCTTTTTGAGACGGCCTGCAGCCGCTCACCCCTCCTTCAGGAGACGGCCAGTAGCTGCTCCTGCCTTCGTCTTGAGATGGCCAGTAGCCGCTCACCCCTCCTTCAGGAGACAGCCAGTAGCCACTCCTGCCTTTGTCTTGAGATGGCCGGTAACTGCTCTGAAGGTGCCCTTGAGACCACCAGTAGCTGCTCGCTCCTCCTTCAGGAGACAGCTGGTAGCTGCTCCCCCACACAGGCCACGGCCAGTAGCCGGGCCCTACGGTAGGAACCGGCCAGCAGCCGCTCCTCCATCAGGTGCTGCCACACCCCCACGATGTGATATCCTCCAGGAGTAGGGTCCCAGTCCTGAGGACCTGTGGAGAGGCCCTGTGCTATCCCCACGGTTGTACTCTGCCCAGTTGGCTCCAGAGGGACCCTACCTGACGGACTCCGACGATGACAGACGCCGCAGCTCACTCCTGATGGCATCCCCGACGGCAGGAGGCCGCAGCCAACGGGCCCCCACAGCCGCCCCCAGGACAAAGGCGAGGCCTCTCCCCACCCCAATGCAAACGACCCTCGTCCTCCATCAGGTGCCTGAGTGCATGTTTCAGAGAGCTGTTCGGCCCCAGCCCTGAGGGCCGCACTCCAACTCCCAGCCCTGACAGTGCAGGGCCTTTTGCCGCCCCTAGCCCCGGACAAGAGAGATGCCCCTACCAGTGATTCCGTGGCTGCTGGATACAGAGGCCACAGGCGGGACTCAGCCCCCATCAGGAGTCGGGCTGAGTCCTCCCACCACCCCACTAACCACGCCGCTGCCCCACCGACAGCGAGTGACAGTGAATAGTGCAGTGACAATGTGATGGTGACTAGAATATCAGACAGGTGATATCGAACAGAATATAAGTCCAATGCCTAGTAATATGTGCTAATCAAGATCCGGGCAAACATGACACAGTGAGAGTAAGAAGAGAGATTTAATATGAGTGCAGTGATTTCAGTACACATCAAACTCGGCCTTTATAGTGTAATTCCCCTGCATTACCAGACCAGCATAATACTTGCCCACCCTAAGTAAAGCTTCCATTTCCCTCCAAGTGACAGTGAGCTATTCCCCCTGCCCGATATACTACGAACTTTATTTATTGTGCCATTCACCTGCTATCCTGAACTATTGACCAAACAGTATCCTGCGCGATACTACGATACCAGTATATGACTTATAATTACCCAGATTCCTGTTGTTGTGACACCTACCTGTTCCACATACAGAATTAGTCAATACACGTGTAAGGTTGTTGCCTTGAGTTTTTGTGTCCTGCCTCTCTCTTTTTTGTCTAAGCTCCGGTCTAGGAAGAGAACCCAGCTGCACACTAGGCGTTCAAGGGACAGGAAGCTGACCCTTAAACACCTAGCATAACAATATTAATATTTACTGAGTGGAAATACAAAGCTGGCTGGTAGGTGCTATCATCCACTCACTTGATGTAGTGCTGCCTACTTCTTCCTTCACCTATATATTACAGGTTGTAAAGGATGGATTAATTTGGCCTGATGGCAATTTATATTAATATTTACTGGGTGGAAATACAAAGCTGGAGAGATAGCGCTTTAGGCCAAGAGAGAGGCACTTGGAGGGTGTCCCTGCAGCTGTCCAAGCAGGGTGCCTCGAGGCCACTACCACAGCCACTGGTAAGCTGGTGGGCTAGAGATCCCAGATCCATTGCCTGGACCTGGGACTGTGCAGTGAGTGGGGCCTGTGGTATGTCTAGTTTTCGTTTTCGTTTTTAAAGGCTCCAACATGCTTGCATGTGTCGGCCTTGGTCACCTAATGGCGGCTCTCCACGCTCCATGATCCATTGCAGCCTCCCTGTTCAGTCCCTTAACCCTAAGGTCACACTTAATGACCTCGTCCCATGTCTTTCTCGGTCTACCCCTCATAACCCCACCCCCAATATTAACACTTCTCACCTTCCTCACCCAATTATCATCCCCCATCCTCTCCACATGTCCAAACCACCTCAATCTACCTCTCCTCATCACAACACCAATACACTCCAGTCCCATCCTACCTCTCAACTCTTCCATTGTAAACCCAGCCCCTCCAGGCCTTGGACGCAGGGACGCACTGCACATCCACCTAATCATTGTCATTTCTGTACGTCTGAGCCGGCGAATATCTTCCTCCTTCACTGCCCAGGTCTCACTGCCATACAGCATTACACTCCTAACACATGCTGCATACAAAGACCCCTTAGCACGTAGGGAGAGCCCTCTCAATGTCAGGAGAGGCATTGAGAGCCCCCTTTATTGATACTGACTATGACCAAATTCAAGAATGAGCTTCAAAGCAAGCCTAAGGACAGTAAATCACCCAGGGGGATGAGGGTGGGTTCATGGAATGTGGGAAGTCGTTTGAGGGGAAGGGCGGGGGAAGTCGCTGAGGCACTCAGTAGGAGGTGGGTGGATGTGGCATGTTTGCAGGAAGTCTGGTACAGGGGTGGATCAGCCATGCTATAAGTTGTTTTGGCAGGGGGGGACAGACGGATATGGGGGTGTGGGTGTGATGGTTGCGGAGAAATGGGTGGAATATGTTATGAATGTTATGAGAGTAAGCGATAGGATATTGGTAGTGAAAATTTTGTTCGGTGGAATGATAACTGTAATTATATCGGCATATGCTCCACAGGTAGGCTTGGATGAAGTAGAGAATGATGGATTTCGGGATGATTTAATACGTGTAGTGGGTGGTATGCGGGATGATGAGATAGTGATTTTGGGAGGGGACTTAAATGGTCATGTAGGTGAAGCAGCACAAGGTTATGAAGGAGTGCATGGGGGATGTGCATATGGTCTAAGAAATGCAGAAGGGGAAAGGATACTTGAGGTTGGGGAGGCAACGGACATGATTGTGTGCAACACATATTTTAGGAAAAGAGACAGTGGGTTAATTACGTATGAGTCTGGGGGAAATAGCAGTCAGGAAGGCTGATAGGAGGTTGGTGAGGGATGCTGAAGTTATACGAAGTGAGGAGTATGTGCAGCAGCACAAACTATTGATTTGTGATATGATGCTCAAAGAACGAGTGATGAAAAAGAGGACTTATGTACCCAGGAGGAAAATATGGAAGCTGGAAAACCAAGTAGTAAGGGATGCCTTCTGTAGCGAGATTAGGAGAGTGGTGGCTGAACAGGAAGCCGTAGACAGAGGCGTTAATGAACAGTACAGAGCCCTCAAGAACAATCTCTTGAGAGTTACTGATGAATTATGCGGTTGGACTAGAGGCCCACCAAGACATAAAGTAACTTGGTGGTGGGATGAGGGTGTAGAAGCTGCAGTTAAGGAGAAAAGAAGGCTTTTCCGGGAATGGAAGAAGGGTGGTAACAAGGAGGAATACTTGGCTGCCAAGCGTAGGGCTAGAAGAGAGGTATACAGGGCAAAGTCTGAGTCTCAGACACTTTTACTTGATAACCTAAATAATGGGGAAAGGAAAAATGTGATATTTAAAGTGGCAAATCAGATGAAGAGGGATAACTGGGATATTACAGGTGAGCAGCGTGTGAAGAATGATTAAGGAAGGGTAGTGGTGAACAGTGAGGATATTAAAGATGCATGGATACAGCATTATAGCCAGTTGTTGAATGAGGAGTTTGACTGGGACAGGGAAGGTTTGGAGCCAGCAGATCCAGTGTTTGGCCCTTGGCCTTTGATTGATGCTGCTACTGTGAGTGAGGCAATAGGCAGGATCAAGGTGGGGAAGGCAGCAGGTGTGTCTGGGTTGACTGCCGAAATGTTGAAGGCCTCAGGAGATATAGGGGTGAGGTTAGTCACTGATCTGATAAAGATGATTATATTATATGAGTGTGTTGTCCCAGATGATTGGTTGAAGAGGAAATTATAGAGGTATAATGCTCTTAGACCAGATAATGAAGGTAATGGAGAGAGTTCTAGAAGGTATGATTAGAGAAAGAGTGAATATTGATGAGAGGCAGTTTGGGTTTATGCCAGGCAGGGGGACCACTGATGCCATATTCATTGTTCGACAGCTTCAGGAAAAATATATTGGGAAGAAGAGGGATCTGTATTTTGTTTTTGTTGATATGAAGAAGGCCTTTGACAGAGTCCCTAGAGAGATGGTGAAGTGGGCAATGAGAAAGCTTGGCTTGGAGGAGTGGCTGGTTAGGGTGGTTATGGCTATGTATGTGGGTGCTCACACCCAGGTAAGAGTGAATGGAGATTTGAGTGATGGGTTTTCCGTGAATCTTGGTGTGCATCAGGGTGTTTATCATGGTACTTGAAGCCCTTTCACGTGACTTTAGAAACGGACTCCCGTGGGAGATGTTGTATGCTGATGATTTGGTGTTGATTGCAGAGAATGAAAGGGAGGCGGAGGAAAGGTTTAGGAAGTGGGGAGATGGTATGGGGCACAAGGGCTTAAGGGTAAATGCAGATAAAACAAAAGTGATGATATCTAGGGTTGGTGGCGGTACTGTCAGAGACGAGGGAGAGTGGCTATGTGCAGTTTGCCACAAAGGCGTGGGAAGTAATTCCATTTTGTGCGATGTTTGTGATAAATGAGTGCACAAGAATGTAGTGGTATCAGAGGTAGACTGCGAGATAATGCTGATTTTAAGTGTATGGCGTGTCGGAGAGAGCAGGTGGAGATCGTCAGACGTGAAAGGATTGACCTTGCTGGTGAATCTCTTGAGTGTGTGGAAGAGTTTTGTTATTTGGGAGACATGTTGTGTGCTGGAGGTGGGGCTGGAGCTAGCTCTGTGGCTAGAGTGAGAAGTGGTTGGAAAAAGTTCAGGGAGCTGTTGCCTCTCCTGACATTCAGAGGACTCTCCCTACATGCTAAGGGGTGTTTGTATGCAGCATGTGTTAGGAGTGTAATGCTGTATGGTAGCGAGACCTGGGCAGTGAAGGAGGAGGATATTCGCCAGCTCAGACGTACAGAAAAGACAATGATTAGTTAGATGTGTAGTGCGTCCCTACGTGCAAGGTCTGGGGGGGCTGGGTTTACGATGGAAGAGTTGAAAGGTAGGATGGGACTGGAGTGTATTGGTGTTGTGATGAGGAGAGGTAGATTGAGATGGTTTGGACATCTGGAGAGGATGGGGGATGATAATTGGGTGAGGAAGGTGAGAAGTGTTAATATTGGGGGTGTGGTTATGAGGGGTAGACCGAGAAAGACATGGGACGAGGTCATTAAGTGTGACCTTAGGGTTAAGGGACTGAACAGGGAGGCTGCAATGGATCGTGCAGCGTGGAGAGCCGCCATTAGGTGACCAAGGCCGACGCATGCAAGCATGTTGGAGCCTTTAAAAACGAAATGAAACAATGATATCTAGGGTTGGTGGTGGTACTGTCAAAGACGAGGGAGAGTGACTATGTGCAGTTTGCCACAAGGACGTGGGAAGTAATTCCATCTTGTGCAGTGTTTGTGATAAGTGGATGCACAAGAGATGTAGTGGTATCAGAGGTAGACTGCGAGATAATGCTGATTTTATATGTGCGGTGTGTTGAGCAGAGTAGGTGGAGATTGTCAGGTGTGAAAGGATTGAACTTGCTGGTGAATCTCTTGAGTGTGTGGAAGAGTTTTGTTATTTGGGAGACATTGTGTGCTGGAGGTGGGCCTGGAGCTAGCTCTGTGGCTAGAGTGAGAAGTGGTTGGAAGAAGTTCAGGGAGCTGTTGCCTCTCCTGACACTGAGAGGACTCTCCCTACGTGCTAAGGGGTCTTTGTATGCAGCATGTGTTATAGTCGCGGCATGCGACTCTGAGGTTGTTATTATCGTGCCCTGGCAACCTACCATTCAAAAGTATGATTTCGTGTCTAAAATGAGATGCATGCGATACGCGTATAACATGTTCGTGTATAATAATACTCTTGTATAATATATTCATGCATAATAATATGATTCGTGTATAATACGATAAGAAATCAGACGCACTTTTGAATGGTAGGTTGCCAGGGTACGATAATGACAACCTCAGAGTCGTACGCCGCAACTAAAGGAGTGTAATGCTGTATGGTAGTGAAACCTGGGCAGTAAAGGAGGAGGATATTCGCAGGACCAGAAGTACAGAAATGACAATGATTAGGTGGATGTGCAGTGCGTCCCTGCATGCAAGGCCTGGGAGGGCTGGGTTTACGATGGAAGAGTTGAGAGGTAGGATGGGACTGGAGTGTATTGGTGTTGTGATGAGGAGAGGTAGATTGAGATGGTTCGGGCATGTGGAGAGGATGGGGCATGATAATTGGGTGCAGAAGGTGAGAAGTGTTAATATTGGGGGGGGGGGTTATGAGGGGTAGACTGAGAAAGACGTGGGATGAGGTCATTAAGTGTGACCTCAGGGTTAAGGGACTGAACAGGGAGGCTGCAATAGATCGCGCAGCATGGAGAGATGCCATTAGGTGACCAAGGCCGACGCATGCAAGCATGTTGGAGCCTTCAAAAACGAAAACGAAGAGCGAGTTGGTGAATGTCACGGAAGGATGAGTAACAGCGTGACAACAGGTCCATCTATCTATCCAGTTATCTATCCATGTATCTATCTGTCTGTCAAACCATCTATCCATGTTATCTATCCATGTATCTACCCACCTATCGATGTATCTATTTATCTATCCATACACCCATGTATTTATCCACCTATCCATTTATCTATCAGTCTATCCATGTATCTATCCATCTGTGACGCCTTGCCAGTACAGAAGCAACCCCAGGCTACCTTATCCTCACACCCCCTTCACACCACCTTTCACTTACTACCAGACGAAGCACATCATTAACAACCTCAAGCACTCATCTGCCTGTGGACCAGACAACATAAGCAACATTCACCTTAAACACCTAGGACCACAAGGCATACAAGCACTCACCAACATATCAAACTACAGCTACTCACACAACATAATACCCAACATCTGGAAGCATGGCAATATCATCTCCATCCCTAAACCCAACAAAGACCCCACGTTACCCTCCTCACATCGCCCCATCACACTCCTCTGCACCCTCTCTAAAGTCACTGAAAGACTGATACTACAACCAGTCACACCTCACATTCCCCTAGCCCAGTCACAACATGGCTTTAGGCCACTACACTCCACAAACACCCTTCTTACAGACCTTACACAGAGGGTTTTCGATGGCAAGAATTCAGCTAGGCCACCACAAAGAACACTCCTAGTCACACTAGACATGAGCAAAGCTTCTGATGCCATCCCCCGTCACAACCTCACAAACAAAATACTCAACACAAACATGCACAATAACACAAAAAGATGGCTGGCAAACTACTTAGCAAGCAGATGTGCACACGTAACATTTGCCGATCAGTCTTCTAACATCAGAAACTTCACAAACAGCGTCCCCCAAGGATCTGTTTTGTCCCCTACACTCTTTAATCTATACATGCATGACGTACCCACACCCCACACACCACAGATACACATAGCTTCCTATGCAGATGATATAACACTTACATGTACACACCAAAATGCAAACACAGCTGCACACATCATTCAACCTTACCTCAATACACTACATAAATGGTTCACCATAAACAGGCTCAAAATAGCCCCAGCCAATTCTAGTGACTCTTCTCACAAATTGGACAGCAGAACACAGTCACATTCCACACCTTACCATAAACAACACTCCCCTAACACACACACACACACACACACACAAAATCCTTGGTGTAACATACAATACATCAATGTCATTTAAACAACACATCACAAACATTAAAAATAAAATAACACCAAGACTCAATGCTTTGAGGTCACTTGCCCATACAACATTCGGACACAACAAAGAAACCACCACCACAGTATACAAACATACATACGTTCAGTGATGAATTATGCAAGCCCTGCCTGAGCTTCTAACCTGACCAAAACACACTACAACACTCTACAGACCATACAGAACAAGGCCCTAAAAATAATCACAGGCTGCACAGCTACTACACCCACAGACCACCTACATCAAGAAACCAAAGTCCTCAAAGTCAAGGATCACCTAGACATGAGAGGCACCCAGTTTCTTGCTGCAGCCTCCACAAACCCACAACATCCACTACAGTACATGGCAGCACATCCACCTACACCAAGGAACATCAATACAACACCCAGCACACGATACCATACACAAATACTGTCATCTCTCCCCCCTCGCCCACCTCAGACCAGCTTCCAGGAGCATATCCACACTCAGATCACTCGCCGCTCCATTCAGTCACTTAAAGACAACACACAGCTGCATGCACGGCCTCCTGACATCCACCCTTCTGAATCCTATCTTCCTCGTGAGGACAGGGTCCACCTGGCCAGGCTGAGATGTGGGCACCATCCAGCCCTCTTAAGCTACCAGAAGAGGCTGGATGACTCCATCGCTGATGCCTGTCCAGGATGCAACACAGCACCCCATACTATTAAGCACATTATGGAAGACTGCATTGCACACAATCACCTACGTCAACAACACAACATACACTCTTTGAGAGCTCTGTGGGAAAGCCCGGTCTCGGCCATGGCCTTCCTAAGGGACTCGGGGGGCTGTTCGGCCAAACTGCCTAGGGAACAACTACTACTACTACTACCCCCTTCTCCCCCTCAAACACTCCTCGTACTGTTCACTCCTCTTCCTCTTCCTTGTACTGTTCACTCCTCTTCCTCTTCCTCGTACTGTTCACTTCTCTTCCTCGTACTGTAAACCCCTTTTATCAGTCGTTTTAGTAAAGGATCGCTCCCAGGGGCTAAGTTTTGTTATTTTTCTTAGTAGGGATATTGAAAAAAGCCAGAGAGAGAGAGAGAGAGAGACAGTCCCCCATACTAGACCTTATTAGATCATATAGCCCTGCTAGGTGACAGGAGGGAGCTACCCCTCCCAGAATGGCAGTTACTGGGCGTGGCTCGAACTCACAACCCCCTGGTCCCAAGCCCCATGCTCTACCACTAAGCCACCCTGCCCCTGGAAAGAGAGAGAGAGAGAGAGCGAGAGACAGAGAGAGAGAGAAACCCACCTAACACACACCCATCTGGCATTCATTAATACAAATACATTTAGAAGTGCAATCACTCTCAGTTCCAATATTTCACCCTATTCAAAAATAAATCACTAAGGAAGATGCATTAGGAAGCCTCCTAAAATGAGAATACGAGCATATGAGTAAATGCAGAAGTGATATCTGTCTATCACTATCCATCTATTGCCAGACGCCATAATCCCATACGAGGTGGCCATTTGTCTTAGAGTTAGTTGTTTTACGGGAAGGGGCACTAACTCTCCACCAACCCACTTGCTGACACGTAGGGAACACATATGGGTTGGTTATATGGTTACCACCCAGCATTGTAAATGGTCTCCTGGCTTACAGGAAACCAGTAGGCTTGTCACTCAATGTAATGCCATCTGAAAAGGAAAGAAGAGTAATAAACAGTGGCAGGAAAGATGGGAGAAATAGGAAGAAAGGAGGGCAGGCACAGAAAAAGAATGGTAAAGGTGAAGGAAGAAGTAGGTATTACAACATCAAGTGAGTGGATGATGGTGAGAAATAGGAAGAGAGGAGGGCAGACACAGAAAAAGAATGATAAATGTGAAGGAAGAAGTAGGCAGCACTACATCAAGTGAACAGATGATGGTGAGAAATAGGAAGAGAGGAGAGCAGACACAGAAAAAGAATGATAAAGGAGAAGGAAGAAGTAGATATTACATCAAGTGAGTGGATGACGGTGAGAAATAGGAAGAGAGGAAGGAAGACACAGAAAATGAATGATAAAGGTAAAGGAAGAAGTAGGCGCACTACATCAAGTGAGTGGATGATGGTCGCCACCACCTACCACCAAAGTGACGTGGTGTATATACAGGCATACCATGGTTTAACGATGTAATTGGTTAAGTAAAACCCCATCGCTAGGCGGGGTATCATATCTTGGGGTATTTTTAACATGTAATGTGGAGCATTTACCAGCCTTGGGTTTCCCCCCAAACCAAGTCCAAAACCAACCCAGATGAGTCCAAAAGCAAGTTTAAAGCCAATCTAAATGGCCTAACAGCTGTCAAGGAAGCTAACCTAAGCCTAACACCCATACATAACTAAATAAATCAACAAATAAAATCTGAAAATCATCAAATATAAGTCTGGAAAAATCAAGCTTAGTACAGTATATTGTACCCCAAAATGACAATGTTCAACTCATCTATGGCTAAAACACATTAACCTAAGTCTAAAAACAGTTTATGAATCAACCTAGACACACAGTTTTAGTCTAAAATATCATCATTCAAAACCCATTGTTAAACCAGGGCTTGGCCACCGTTAGGCGAAATGTGGTGGTACAGCATTTCTACCCCCATCGTTAAGCCGGGGTATTGCATTTAGGGGTATCGTATATCGAGGTATTACTGTATATAAAGGCAAATAAAAGTGAATAATAAAAATCAGCTTCAGTATTTGAATATTTTACTTATGCTATCCCTCCTTTGGCTCTCATACATTAGGAGTATTTTTCGAAGTGGAATGTTTTTTTTATTGTGTGTGTGTGTGTGTGTGTGTGTGTGTGTACATTACTCACTACCATCAGCCTCCTCCCTCTCCCTCTCTTGCTCCAACAATTCCTGTTTATACTCAGGGTATTCATTATATTTCTGTGAGCGGCCCTTGACTCGCTCCACTGGATACTTGGCCGCATTCTTGGCCAACTTGTCCATGATGGCCGAAGGGAGGTCCACGTGGCACTGCTGGGCCAAGTCCACTAAATATATAAGAACGTCACTTAATTCCTCGCCCACACGCACTCGCTCTGCTGCGCTTAGCTCAGGCGCTCCTGCCGATACCTGGAGGTGGTGGTAATGGACACTACACCTGATCCTTAGTATTTACAGCAGTTATGTTAAATTAGCAGCAATAAACAACACAATGAACCCTTAGTATTTACAGCAGTTATGTTAAATTAGCAGCAATAAACAACACAATGAACCCTTAGTATTTACAGCAGTTATGTTAAATTAGCAGCAATAAACAACACAATGAACCCTTAGTATTTACAGCAGTTATGTTAAATTAGCAGCAATAAACAACACAATGAACCCTTAGTATTTACAGCAGTTATGTTAAATTAGCAGCAATAAACAACACAATGAACCCTTAGTATTTACAGCAGTTATGTTAAATTAGCAGCAATAAACAACACAATGAACCCTTAGTATTTACAGCAGTTACGTTAAATTAGTAGCAATAAATGATGCAATCATTTTTTAGCATTTACAGCAGCTATGTTAACTTAGCAGCAATGAACAACACAAGCAACTCGTAGCACTTACAGCAGTTAAGTTAAATTAGCACCAATACATGACGCACTCAATTCTTAGCATTTACAGCAGTTACGGTAAATTAGCAGCAACACATGACGCACTCAATTCTTAGCATTAACAGCAGTTACGGTAAATTAGCAGCAATAAATGACGCAATCAACCCCTAGCATTTACAGCAGTTATGATGAATTAGCAGCGATAAATTACCAACAATAAATAACGCAATCAATTCTAAACATTCTATCTATCTATCTGTCTATTGCCAGACGCCTCAATCCCATACGAGGTGGCCACAAACAAATCGCCTCCATGTCGCCCTGTCCACTGCCATTTCACTGCCCTGCTCTCAATTCACACCCCCCCTCTCTCATATACCTCTCCATCCCCTCCCTCCATCTCATCCTTGGCCTCCCCCTCCACCTCACTCACATACACTCTCCTTGTCAGTCTCTCACCCTCCATCCTCTCCACATGGCCAAACCACCTCAGTGTGTTCCTCATAACGCTTCCTATCACATCCACATCCACACCACAACGCTCCTTTCTATCCTCATTCGTCAGCCTGTCTCTCCATGTGACTCCACAGGCTCCTCTTAAATAACTCATTTCCACTGCTCTCACTCTTGACTTGTGTCCTTCCAACAACGTCCAAGCTTCACTTCCGTACGTTAGAGTTGGTATCACAATAATGTCATGTAGTAACTTTTTCACTTCCATGCTCACTTCCCTGTTTCTTATCACTGCTTTCAAAGAACCAGCAACCTTTCTTCCCTGCTGTACCCTTTCAAGCACTTCACCCTCCAAACCTCCATCCTTACTCATCACACTACCCAAGTACTTAAACGTACTCCCATTTTCCAATTCCTCACCATCCAACCTCACTGTACATTCACTAACTTCACCTCTCTCAAAGACCATCACTTTACTCTTCCCTACATTCACCTTTACATTCCGTTTCTTACACACTCTCCCAAACTCATCCACCAACCCTTGCAGCTCCCCTTCGTCTTCACTCAACAACACACTATCATCTGCAAACAACAGTACAGGGAATTTCCAAACACTATCCTCTCTCACCATGGGCACTCCAACATCCACTGCCCTACCTTGTATCTCTTTTATTACCCCATCCATGTACAGATTGAACAACCATGGAGACATGACACATCCCTGTTTCAACCCAACCTTCAAAGAGAAAAATTCACTCAGTTCACCATCCACAAGCACTGCAGCCTTCGCACCATCGTACATACTCTTCACAGCATTCAACAACTTCCCATCTACTCCATATATTCTTAACACTTTCCACAATCCTTGCCTATCCACCCTGTCATATGCCTTCTCCAAATCCATGAAAGCCGCATACAACTTCTTTCCCTTCTCTAGAAACTTTTCCACAAAAGATCTAAGAATGAATATCTGATCTACACAACCTCTTCCCTTCCTAAGCATTCACAGCAGTTATATTTTAAGACTTTTTTGTCATTATCATCTAATTCTGTGTTGTCCCATGAGGAGTATAGGAGCCCGGGGCTAGACAAGTTGGTCCTGACATTTAAGATGAAAGTGACCAGCCTAACTCATCCCTGAGTGGCATTACATGAGCAATAAACCCCAACCACCCCTTGGATATAAACCTGCACAAGCTCAATCTCACTGGAGTGCCTTAATTACCCACTAAACCACCACACCATAATTTGGTTGTATGGTTACCACTCAGCGTAGTAAATGGTTTCCAGGTGTACAGGAAACCATTTGGCTTGTCACGCAGTGTAGAGTCACCCAAAGACAGATGGAAAAGGAAAGAGAGAAGGAAAGAAAGACAGAAGAGGAAAGAAGGAAAAAAAGGAAGAGAGGAAAGGGTAGTCACCCAAGAGCAGCACTACATCAAGTGAGTGGATAGTGAATGTCCCCACCTACCACTGCAAATGTAAAAAATCCACAAATATCTGGTATCTGTCTCATATTGCTCCCTGCAGTCCCAGATTAGTGATAAATCTCATTATACTCTAACTTGGCTTAAACTGCCATCACTCCACCTTGAATGTTGAGTCGTAACAATAGATTAATACTAGAATATGATGCTAGTCAAGAAGAAGTGCTGTGAAAGAGATGCTGAGCTGCAGTACTGTCTTTTTCTGCCACTGGGCTTTGTGAAATAAGCTGCAAGAGATGAAAATCACGGCCAAGGTAGAGTAAAATCCCCACATCACCCGACTCTAGTGTACAAGAATCACCAACCGACATACAATGCTTATGTCTATTTGTCTATCTATTGCCAGACACCTCAATCCCATAAGGTGTGGCCACAAACAAATCACCACCATGTCACCTGTCCCCCGGCATTTCACTGCCCTCCTCCCAGTTCACACCCCCCTCTTTCATATACCTCTCCACTCCATCCCTCCATCACATCCTTGGCCTCCCCCTCCCTCTCCCCCCTCCACCTCACTCACATATACTCTCCTAGTTAGTCTCTCACTCTCCATCCTCTCCACATGGCCAAACCACCTCAGTGTATTTCTTCTAACACTATTCACCACTTCCACACTGCTTATGTGATGGTGGTAAACACAGTCTCTTCTCTCCTAGTTAGTCTCTCACTCTCCATCCTCTCCACATGGCCAAACCACCTCAGTGTATTTCTCCTAACACTTTCCATCTCTTCCACAATGCTAATGTGATGGTGGTAAACACAGTCTCTTCTCTACTCCTTTCACCCTACCTTGGACCAGAATTTCGTTCTTTTGCAGTTCATTTCACACAGCTTAATGGCAGAAAGACCCAGTACTAGGGCTCTCCACTCTTTCCATAGCACTTCTTCATGACTAGCATCATATTCTAGCATTAATCTTTTGCTACAACTCTGTATTCAGGATGGAGTGATGTCAAATTTAGGCCAAGTTAGTGTAAAAAGGACAATGTTAGTTTTTGGCCTTCATTCCTGTCAGTTATGGAAGCTCCCTAAAGTCTATTCCTTAGTGATTTATTTTGTTCTTACACCTTGCTCTCCTCTTCTGTCTTACATAAAATCATTCTAATATCACCATACTCATAAAATCATTCTAATATCCCCATACTCTGCACATATATACAGTAACATCCATTCATCTACAGATCTATTGCCAAACGCTTTAATCCCGTAAGAGGTGGCCACAAACAAATCGCCTCCATGTCTCCCTGTCCACTGGCATTTCACTGCCCTCCTCCCAGTTCACACACCCATCTCATATACCTCTCTACTCCATCCCTTCATCTCATCCTCAGCCTCCCTCTCTCTCTCCCCCCCTCCACCTCAATCACATACACTTTCCTCGTTAGTCTCTCACTCTCCATCTTCTCCACATGGCCTGGCCAAACCACCTTAATGTGTTTCTCCTAACACTTTCTATCACATCCCCATCCACACCACAATGCTCCTTCACTTCTCATTTGTCAGTCTCTCTCTCCATGTAACTCCACATGCTCCTCTCAAATAACTCATTTCCACTGCTCTCACTCTTGACTCCTTCCAACAAGGTCCAAGCTTCACTTCCGTATGTTAGAGTTGGTATCACAATACTGTCTTGTAATAACGTTTTTACTTCCATACTCACTTTTCAATTTCTTATCACTGCTTTCAAAGAACCTGCAACCATTCTTCCTTGCTGTACCCTTTCAAGCACTTCATCCTCTAAACTTCCATCCTTACTCATCACACTACCCAAGTACAGCACTTAAATGCACTCTCATTTTCCATTTCCATATCATCCAACCTCACTGTACATTCAGTGACTTCATTTCTCTCGAAGATCATCACTTTACTCTTCCCTACACTCACCTTTAGATTCCGTTTCTTACACACTCTGCCAAACTCATCCATCAAGCCTTGCAGCTCCCCTTCGTCTTCACTTAACAATACAGTATCATCTGCAAACAACGGGAGTTCCCAAACACTGCCCTCTCTCACCAGGGCCACTCCAACATCCACTGCCCTACCTTGTATCTCTTTTATTACCCCATCCATGTACAGATTGTACAACCATGGAGACATGACACATCCCCGTTTCAATCCAACCTTCAAACAGAAAAATTCACTCAGTTCACCATCCACACGCACTGCAGCCTTAGCACCATCATACATATTCTTCACAGCATTCAGCAACTTCCCATCTACTCCACATATTCTTAACACTTTCCACAATCCTTGTCTATCCACCCTGTCATATGCTTTCTCCAAATCCATGAAGGCCACATACAACTTCTTTCCCTTCTCTGGAAACTTTTCCACTAAAGATCTAAGAATGAATATCAGATCTACACAACCTCTTCCCTTCCTAAAACCTCCCTGTTCTTCTCCAACTAATTTTTCTGTTATTTCCCTAACTCTGTCAATAAGTATCCTACCATATACTTTTCCTATTACACTAAGAAGACAAATGCCCCTATGATTACCACACACTTCTTTTTCCCTTTTTCCTTTGTACAAGGGAATAATTATACCTGACTTCCAATCCTCCGGGACTTTACCTTCCTCCCAGGCCAATCTGCACATCTTCCACATCCATTCTATTACTACCTTTCCTCCATGCGTCAGCATTTCACCACACACTCCATCAATTCCTGGGGCTTTCCCTGATTTAACTTTCTTCATTGCTTCCACAACTTCCATCCTACTGATTTCTTCCTGTCTTCTCACCTCCCTCCTTCTCCCAGCCATTCCCCAGCCACTTATACTCGCATTACTTTCATCATCTATGTTCAACAATTCCTTAAAGTGTTCTCTCCATCTGCTCACTTTTTCTCCCTTCTCCACTAGTAATCTACCATTTTTATCTTTCACTCCCCGACATACCTCTTTATTGCCCTCTCTAACTCTCTTTAACTCTTTCCAGAACATTTTCTTACATTCCCTCCACTTTACACTCAAATTCCATCCAAACTCCTCATCCACTCTCTTCTCACTCTCTCCTACTAATCTTTTCACCTTTCTCTTCCTCTCTCTATATAACTCTCTCTTCCTCTCTACTCTCTCTTCTGTCTCTCAACTTCCTCCATGCCTGTGCTTCCCATCCACTCACTATATGCTTCTTCTTTTGCACCATCACCTGTCTCACCTCTTCAGTCCACCATGCTGTTCTTTGCACCCACTTTCATCTTCTCCTCACCCCACACACCACCTCACATGCTGCACAGATTTCTTCTGTGAATATCTTGCGCACACTTTCCACCTTCCCCATCTGCTCCAATTTATATTTACCCGATTGATCCTCCACTTCTCTCATGTTCTGCCTTTATTCCATCTTCTTGTAACCTTTCCACTGTACTGTACTTCCTCCTGTCCTTTCCTCCTCCTGTTCCTCCATTGCACCTTGACTTTCACCACCACCAGGTGGTGGTCAGAAAGTCCACTGCCCCAACCTCTATATGCTCTTGCATCCATTATGTACTTTCTCACTCTCTCATTCACACACCCATTATCAATCAATGCCTTCTGTTCATTCAGTTCACCATCCACCCTTCTCATTACTCGCCACATATACAGTGACATACAAAGCCACTATTAACCAGCCATATCCAAAAATAAATAATTAAGGAACAGGTGCTAGAGAGCTTCCTTAACCAATGACAATATGGGCCTTAGTGATAATTTTAACATATTTGTACTGTACTAATTCCTGAAAGTAAAGGAGCATTGTGTTGTTGGTGTGAATGTGACTGAAAAAGTTGAGAGAAATACTCGACATGGTTGTAGGGAGGTCAGAGAACGAGACTGACTAGGAGAATGTATGTGAGTGAGGTGGAGGGGGAGACCAAGGATGAGATGGAGGGATGGGGTAGAGAATAAGAGACTGACTAGGAGAGTGTATGGGTGTAGGGGTTGCTGAGCCTACAGCTGTTACTACTACTACTATTACTACTACTCCTCCTGCTACTACTACTACTACTCCTGCTAATATTACTATTACTACTGCTATGATTCCTGATACTACTACTCCTACTACTACTACTACTCCTACTACTACTACCTCCACTACTACAATCATCATCACTATCACTGCCATCATCACCATCATCATCATAATCACAATCATCATCATCATCATCATCACCATCACCTTGTATTATTATCATCATTATAATTCATCATCATCATCACTGCCATCATCACATCATCATCATCACCTTATATTATTATCTATCTATCTATCTATTGCCAGACGCCTCAATCCCATTTGGGGTGGCCACAAACAAATCGACTCCAAGTTGCCCTGTCCCCCGCCATTTCACTGCCCTGCTCCCAACTCACACCCCCCTCTCTCATAAACCTCTCCACCCCATCCCTCCATCTCATCCTCGGCCTCCCCCTCCCTTTTCCCCCCTCCACCCCACTCACATACACTCTCTTCATCAGTCTTTCACCCTCCATCCTCTCCACATGGCCAAACCACCTCAGTGTGTTCCTCATAACGCTTCCTATCACATCCACATCCACACCACAACGCTCCTTTATATCCTCATTCGTCAGCCTGTCTCTCCATGTGACTCCACAGGCTCCTCTTAAATAACTCATTTCCACTGCTATCACTCTTGACTTGTGTCCTTCCAACAACGTCCAAGCTTCACTTCATCATTATAATTCATCATCATCACTGCCATCATCACCATAAACACAATTATCATCATCATCATCATCACCATCACTTTGTATTACTATCATCATTATAATTCATCATCATAACTGCCATCATCACCATAAACACAATTATCATCATCATCATCATCACCATCACTTTGTATTACTATCATCATTATAATTCATCCTCATCACTGCCATCATCACCATCATGCTGGATCATTATCATCATTATAATTCATCACACACCACCCATATGTTTTATCAATAGCCAAATGCCTTTACTCCATTAGGGGTGGCCACAAACAAATCACCTCCATGTTACCCTGTCCTGTGTCACAAGGCTCCCCTCCTCCACCTCACACCATCGTCTCTCATATATCTCCCTACTCCATCCCTCCATCTCATCCTTGGTCTTCCCCTCAATTTCACTCACATACTCTTTTCTAGTCAGTTTCTCATCCTCCATCCCTACATCTCATCCTTGGTCTCCCCCTCCTCCTGTCTTACATACTGTACACTCTTCTAGTTGGTCTCTCCTTCTCCATTCTCTCCATCTTATCCTTGGTCTCCCCCGCCACCTCAGTTACACTCTTCCAGTCAGTCTCTCCTCCATCCTCTCCACTCCACAACCTCATTCTCTTCCTTCCCCTCCCCCCTCCACCTCTACCATACACTCTTCATGTCAGTCTCTCACTCTCCATCCTCTGCACAGTCACTAAGTTCACAGGTCACTGATACCCAAGGCCAGAAACACACAAATCAAAGGTGAACACAGGCAGAAACTCTAATCCATCCATCCATCATCCAATCCTACATTGCTCTATGGGAAGTGTAGGAGCCCGGGGCTAGGCAAGTTGGTCCTGACATTTAAGATGAGAGTGACCAGAAACTCTAATACCATTCCTTTATGAAGTGCTGAAAAAAACATTTAATATTAATCCCTTTTACTCTCTCTCTCTCTCCATCATGAATACCGAGTTTGTAACAAGAGATTAACTTTAGAACACGTTGCTAGTCACAAAGCAGTGCCGTGGGAGGGAGGTAGAGCCACAGCATTATCTCATTCTGTCACTGAGCTACGTGAAATAAACTGCAACAGGACAAAAATCTAGGCGGTGAAAATCATATCATTTATAATAAGTTTGTTTTTAAAGGTTCCATTATGTTTGCATGCGTTGGCCTTGGTCACCTAATGGCATCCGCAAACTGTTCAGTCTCTGGCTGCCTCCCTATTCAGTCCCTTATCCCTGAGGCCACACTCTATGACGCATCCCAGGAAGTTTTCAATCTGCCTCTCACAACCCACTCCCGACATTCACACTTCTCACTTTCTGCACCCAACCGTCATCTTCCATCCTCCGCACATGCCCAAACCATCTCAGGTGGAAAAAATACCCACAAGAGTACAGTACACCCACCTGTGGCCAGTTCCATCAAGTGAAAGAGAACACTGAGTACAAGACACCCACCTCTGACCGCCACTGAAAGAGCTGTGCCAATTCTCCCACCTCCCCAACCAGCGCCAGCAGCACACTGCGGGGGGCGTGGTACTGCAGCCAGTCTCGCTCACGGCAGAACTTGTGTTGCAACGACCGCACTGCCTCCAGACTCAGGTCGGATGAAAACCTGTTAAAGTATCATGTCGTTAACTATCTATTACACCCTTCACTCTATCTATCTGTCTATTAACTCCTTCAGTACGATGGCACCTTTCACATCACAGCATGCCCTTGTTTTATGATGAGGATTCATGTCGTATCATATACAAAGGCCCCAACATGCTTGCATTAGCCTTGATCACTTAATGATGGCTCTTCACAATGCTGTCTCTGGCAGCCTCCTTATTTAGTTCCTTAGCCCATAGGTCACATAAGAATTTATTGTATATAGAGTTAATTATAACATGGGTTCAATGGGGATAGGTTTTTGGCCAAGGGTCATCCCCCAAACAGTCTAAAAACACATTTGCAACTTGTCTAAGTTGGTAGTTACTGCAGTTCACTGCAGTTCACTTGCTGCCTGAACTCCAGCACCACACTACTGATCCATCACTGACACTGACACACCCGACAGTGACAGTTCAAAGGCCATCATGAACTCCAACACCACACTACTGATCCATCACTGACACTGACACACCCGACAGTGACACAGTTCAAAGGCCATCGTGGAACAAACAAATGACTGTAACTTTGCATGTCAGTGATGGTATAAGTGAAAATATAGTTAGTGTACATCAACCAGTGAGGCTTTGTATGGGATTGTGATGCTTGCATAGCAGGAGCAAAAATGGCATCATACATCTAACAAAATGTCCTAACTTTGTCATCATCGTATAAGTGATTCACTGCATACTGGTTCATGGCAAAACAAGGGTCTACTATATATTCTAGCTGACTTCAAAGCTTTTTATGCAGATAAGAAGAGATTTTTCAAACTCGAGAGGTTAGATAAAGCCTTCATAAAACCCCTGTTACTATGGATCCATCATATGTTAAAGAAAATTGCTGGCAAGTTGTTTGTTTATAAAGGCTCCAAAGTGCTTGCATGCGTCAACCTTGGTCACCTGATGGCAGCTCTCTATACTGCTCAGTCTCTAGCAGCCTCTCTATTCAGTCTCTTATAACTGAAGTCACACCATTTCATCCCAGGAAGGAAGAATAAAACAAGAAAATACATAATTGGTTAAGTTCCAGCACCTAAGACTGCTACTTCACCATCTTTCACACACACACACACACACACACACACACACACACACACACAAAACTAACATTTTTACTTTCACTCTTCTCTTTCAACCATGACATACACAGTTTTCATTTTCGTTTTCGTTTTTAAAGGCTCCAACATGCTTCCATATGTCGGCCTTGGTCACCTAATGGCGGCTCTCCACGCTGCACGATTCATTGCAGCCTCCCTGTTCAGTCCCTTAACCCTAAGGTCACACTTAATGACCTCGTCCCATGTCTTTCTCAGTCTACCCCTCATAACCCCACCCCCAATATTAACACTTCTCACCTTCCTCACCCAATTATCATCCCCCATCCTCTCCACATGTCCAAACCACCTCAATCTACCTCTCCTCATCACAACACCAATACACTCCAGTCCCATCCTACCTCTCAACTCTTCCATTGTAAACCCAGCCCCTCCAGGCCTTGGACACAGGGACGAACTGCACATCCACCTAATCATTGTCATTTCTGTACGTCTGAGCCGGCGAATGTCTTCCTCCTTCACTGCCCAGGTCTCACTGCCATACAGCATTACACTCCTAACACATGCTGCATACAAAGACCCCTTGGCATGTAGGGAGAGCCCTCTCAATGTCAGGAGAGGCAAGAGCTCCCTGAACTTCTTCCAACCACTTCTCACCCTAGCCACAGAGCTAGCTCCAGCCCCACCTCCAGCACACAACATGTCTCCCAAATAACAAAACTCTTCCACACACTCAACAGATTCACCAGCAAGTTCAATCCTTTCACGTCTGACGATCTCCACCTGCTCACCACGGCACGCCGTACACATAAAATCAGCATTATCTCGCAGTCTACCTCTGATACCACTACATCTCTTATGCACCCATTTATCACACACACCGCATAAGATGGAATTACTTCCCACGCCCTTGTGGCAAACTGCACATGGCCATTCTCCCTCGTCTTTGACAGTACCGCCACCAACCCTAGATATCATCACTTTTGTTTTATCTGCATTTACCCTTAAACCCTTTTGCCCCATACCATCTCTCCACTTCCTAAACCTTTCCTCCGCCTCCCTTTCATTCTCTGCAATCAACACCAAATCATCAGCATACAACAACTCCCACGGGAGTCCGTTTCTAAAGTCACGTGAAAGGGCTTCAAGTACCATGATAAACAACATGGGACTCAAGACTGACCCCTGATGCACACCAACATTCACGGAAAACTCATCACTCAAATCTCCATTCACTCTCACCTGGGTGTGAGCACCCACATACATAGCCATAACCACCCTAACCAGCCACTCCTCCAAGCCAAGCTTTCTCATTGCCCACTTCACCACCTCTCTAGGGACTCTGTCAAAGGCCTTTTCCAAATCAACAAAAACAAAATAAAGATCCCTTCTCCTACCAATATATTTTTCCTGAAGCTGTCGAACAATGAATATGGCATCAGTGGTCCCCCTACCTGGCATAAACCCAAACTGCATCTCATCAATATTCACTCTTTCTCTAATCACGCCTTCTAAAACTCTCTCCATTACCTTCACTATCTGATCTAAAAGCTTTATACCTCTATAATTTCCTCTTTCCAGGGCATCACCCTTCCCTTTATACACATTTACAATTACACTCTTCAGCCAATCATCTGGGACAACACACTCATAAATAATCCTACTTATCAGGTCAGTGACTAAACTCACTCCTATATCGCCTGAGGCCTTCAACATTTCGGCAGTCAACCCAGACACACCTGCTGCCTTCCCCACCCTCATCCTGCCTATTGCCTCAATCACAGTAGCAGTATCAATCAAAGGCCAAGGGCCAGACACTGGATCTGCTAGCTCCAAACCTTCCCTGTCCCAGTCAAACTCCTCAATCAACAACCGGTTATAATGCTCTCTCCATGCATCTTTAATATCCTCACTGTTCACCACTACCCTTCCTTCATCATTCTTCACACACTGCTCACCTATGATATCCCGATTATCCCTCTTCACCTGACCTGCCACCCTAAATATATTTTTCCTTTCCCCATGATTCAGGTTATCAAGTAATTGTCTCTGTGACTCAGACTTTGCCCTGTATACCTCTCTCCTAGCCCTACGCTTGGCAGCCAAATATTCCTCTTTGCTACCACCCTTCTTCCATTCCCGGAAAAGCCTTCTTTTCTCCTTAATTGCGGCTTCTACACCCTCATCCCACCACCAAGTTACTTTATGTCTTGGTGGGCCTCTTGTCCAGCCGCATGATACATCAGTAACTCTCAAGAAATTGTTCTTGAGGGCTCTGTACTGTTCATTAACGCCTCTGTCTACAGCTCCCTGTTCAGCCACCACTCTCCTCATCTCGCTATAGAAGGCATCCCTTACTACTTGGTTTTTCAGCTTCCATATTTTCCTCCTAGGTACATAAGTCCTCTTTTTCATCACTTGTTCTTTAAGCACCATATCACAAATCAATAGTTTGTGCTGCTGCACACACTCCTCACTTCCTATAACTTTAACATCCCTCACCTACCTCCTATCGGCCCTCCTAACCAGAAAATAATCTATCTGACTGCTATTTCCCCCAGACTCGTACGTAATTAACCTACTGTCTCTTTTCCTAAAATATGTGTTGCACACAATCATGTCCATTGCCTCCCCAACCTCAAGTATCCTTTCCCCTTCTGCATTCCTTAGACCATATGCACATCCCCCATGCACTCCTTCATAACCTTGAGCTGCTTCACCTACATGACCATTTAAGTCCCCTCCCAAAATCACTATCTCATCATCCCGCATACCACCCACTACACGTATTAAATCATCCCAAAATCTATCTTTCTCTGATTCATCCAATCCTGCCTGTGGAGCATAAGCCGATATAATCGCAGCTATCTTTCTTCCCAACAGAATCTTCACTACCAATATCCTATCACTTACTCTCAAAACATTCATAACATATTCCACCCATTTCTCCACAACCATCACACCAACACCTCCATATCCGTCTGTCCCCCCCTGCCAAAGCAACTTATAGCAACAGTCCTTCCCAGCAATCTTTCTGGCTGATCCCCCCCTGTACCGGACTTCCTGCAAACACGCCACATCCACCCACCTCCTACTGAATGCCTCAACAGTGTGGTCCATATATAAAATTCCTCTTCCACTCTGCCATGTAATTTCTCAAGGGCTGCAGAAATGGCTCTAGTGGCATTATAAAAGTCACTCCTGTAGCATTTATTTATTTCCTGCTCCCTCTGCCATGCCCACACCAGCAAACTGAGCCATCTCCATAACACACAGGATGCTGCCTAGTGAGTTTCTGCTGCACATCTCCAGCTGAAACATTTGGAGTCTCTCACCCATCTCCATAATCATCACTGTGTAAATGGATATTAACTAGCCATATCCAAAAATATACTGCTAAGGATGAGATGTTAGGGAGTCCCCTTACCTGACGAGAATATGGGTCCAATTCTATGCAGGTCTATCTATCTAACTATCTACTGGCAGACGCCTTAATCCCGTAAGGGGTGGCCACAAACAAATCGCTTCCATGTTGCCCTGTTCCCTGCCATTTCACTGCTCTGCTCCTAGCTCACACCTCCCTCTCTCATATACCTCTCAACTCCATCCCCCCATCTCATCTTCGGCCTCCCCCTCCCTCTCCCCCCCTCCACCTCACTCACATACACTCTCCTCGTCAGTCTCTCACTCTCCATCCTCTCCACGTGGTCAAACTACCGCAATGTGTTTCTGCTAACACTTCCTATCAGATCCACATTCTATGCAGGTACAGAACTATATTTACTGATGACATGGATGGAAAAAGTCTGCCTCATAATTCACCCATAAGGCAATCAGTAACTGCAGCCCCGTCACAGCCCAGAATCGGTCTTGTGTTGACAGAGCATTTAATACACAAAGTTAACCCTGGAACCACCTGAAATTTGGCACATGATTCCCGTATCACCTTGCATACAGAGAACTTAACGTACCGGGTGAACTAGTTATAACGTTCCTCATTCACACTCTTGGGAGATTATTTGAATGTTGTAAGGGCAGCCCAGCGTTATCAATGTCTATCCTACATCATTCATTAATTTCCCACTCCTGATGCCATGCCCATACCAGCAGACGTAAGACACCATTGTGCGAGTCTGTGGTGGAGAGGTGTTTACAGATCACCCTGTATAGCTGCACTGATGTAGATGATCCAATACAAGTGGAAATGTTGACAAAGACAGATTAAAGCTTGAATTCTTTACTTTCTCTAATAACTGTGGTTCTGTGTAGCCCAAAACATTAGAGGAAATAAAGAAAAATAAAGAATCCAAGCTCTAACCTGTGTATCAGTGCTTGAATTATTTATTATCGCTAACATTTGGGGTTGTGTGTAGCCCAAAACATTATAGGAAATAAAGAATTCCAGCACTACCCTGTGCCTCTCCCACCCAACATAACTGCACTATCTGTCTATCTATCTATTACCAGAAGCCTTAATCCTGTAAGGGGTGGCCACAAACAGATCGCCTCCATGTCGTCCTGTCCCCTGCCATTTCACTGCCCTGCTCCCAGCTCACACCCCCCTCTCTCATATACCTCTCCACTCCATCCCTCCATCTCATCCGTGGCCTCCCCCTCCCTCTCCCCCCCTCCACCTCACTCACATTACTGCATTGCCTTACCGGAATTCCTCCTTGTGCTCATCGTGTAAACTTTCTGCCGACACTCCATTGGTCAGATTGTGTGCCATGGTTCTTCCTTGTTTTCTTCCTCCTCCTCCTCCTCTTCCTTTTTCTTTGGGTGGGGTGTGGGAGGAGGTCAACTGCTGCTGCTCACAATACAACCCTGCCAAGAAAACACATCAGCTACACAAACATAAAAGATAAATAGGATAACACAAACAGCTCATAAAACAAACATAAAAGTACTTTAGCAGCACAACCATGGTTAAAAAACAAACCTGCCCCCTACAAAAAAAAAATAGATGGTGAGATGAAATGCAAAGCTAGTCATGAAGAGGTGCAATGGAATGGATGTGGGACTAGATTACTGTCCTTTTCTGTTACTGAGCTATGTGAAGCAAGCTGAAAAAGTAAAAAAAATCTGGACCAAAGTAATACGAAAGAGCTATAGTCAAATATACACCTGGGATTCAACTAAGCTGAAAGGGGCAGAGATGGAAGAATAACTTGGTTGCTTTATTGTGCATAACTGCCTTTTTTTTTTTCTTTTTTTTTCTACCTGCTATCTATCTTACTGACAGATGCCTTAATCTCATATGGGGTGGCCAAACATGAAAAGCCTGCTTGTCACTTTGTCCTTTGCCATCTGACTGCCCTTACTCCAACTCACATCTCCATTCTCCCATATAACTCATCACCCCAGCCCCCCCAATTCACCCTGTCTTTCCCACCCCCTCCTCCCGTACAGTGCACTCACACAAACTCTCACTGTCAGTCTCTCATTCTCCATCCTCTTCACATGGCATGAATAAAATAAAAAATACATAACTGGACTCTCATTTTCCATCCTCTTCACATGGCATGAATAAAATAAAAAATACATAACTGGACTATGTACCAATATAATGCCAGACACCAAAATCCCATAAAGGGTGGCCATATGTTAGTTGATTTACAGGGAGGGGCACTAACCCTCTGCCAACCCACTTGCTGACATATAGGGAACACGTATGGGTTGGTTATATGGTTACCACCCAGTACTGTATATGGTTTCTTGACTTACAGAAAACCATTAGGTTTGTCACTCAATGTAAAGCCACCTGAAATGGAAAGAAGAGTAATAAAAACTGACAGGAAAGATGGGAGAAATAGGAAGAGAGGAGGACAGACACAGAAAAAGGATGATATAGGTGAAGGAAGAAGTTGGCAGTGCTATATGAAGTGGATGATGGTGAAAGAAAGGAAGACAGGAAGGCAGACACAGTAAAAGAATCATAAAGATGAAGGATGAAGTAGCCAGCACTACATCAAGTGAGTGGATGATAAAGTAGTACCAAGCTAAACTGGCCGGTCTGGGTGTGGCTCATCACCTTTACACTGTTGTCATACTTCCAACCGACCTCCCATACAGCCAAGGCTATTTTTAGATGGCCTTGGTACAGCCCACCATTTACACCCACCACGTGTGTGTGTGTGTGTGTCCCTGCTTTTTCTCTCTTTCTCTCTCACTGTGCATGTGTGTGTGTGTTTCCCTGCTTTCCCTCTCTTTCTTTCTCACTGTATGCGTGTGTGTGTGTGTGTGTGTGTGTGTGAGGGGAGTGCACTCTCATTAAGGGAGTATGGTGTACGGCAATGCATGGATTATTATTATTATTATTATTATTATTATCATTATTACATTTCAACTATTTCCACACCACCCAGGAGGTAAAAGTCTTGGCACGTTTTTTTTTTTTTTTTCAGAGGTATCCCCAGTAGGCCTAGTCCTCTATTTCTTTCTTATCTGTAGAGGTACACAGAGTTACTCAGAATCCTCATCAGAAGATGTGAGAGAGATGATCAAAGAATCTACAAACTTGTCAACCACAACATCTCTTCTTGCATCATCTGCTTGTATTTTCTCAGCATGTGTAACAGCATTTGTCCAATTCTCCTCTGTGATGTTGTTAATTGCTTCGTGGGTGAGTGGCTTCAAATCGGCGATCTTTAATGTGTTTCTCTTTGATATAAACCCTTTAACCTGAGCCCATATCAGTTCAACTGGGTTGTATTGGCAGTGATATGGGGGAAGGCGCACAACCGTATGGCCATGGTCTGAGGCCATTTTGTCAATCACATAATTGACATCTACATCAGAGGTGTGTTGATTTACAAGCTGCATAAGCTCAGCCTTGAGGAGACCTTCTGGTACTCTTACTCCCTTCTTCTGGAGCCATTCCGTGATTGTTGCTTTA
This sequence comes from Coenobita brevimanus, assembly GCF_032717465.1. Taxonomy (NCBI): domain Eukaryota; kingdom Metazoa; phylum Arthropoda; class Malacostraca; order Decapoda; family Coenobitidae; genus Coenobita; species Coenobita brevimanus. The sequence goes on from NC_136956.1 coordinate 2,235,175, forward strand.
TTGTTTGAAGATGTTGGGGCTTATCTATTTTCCTTGAGTGATACGATGCATTGTCCATCACAATAATTGAAGAAGGTTGAATATTTGGCAAAAGTTGATGTTTAAACCAGTTTTCAAAAGTTTCGGCATTCATTTGATTGTGGTAGTCACCGTCATTTTTCGCCAAGAAGACAAGAGCAGCATCAGGAACAAATCCGTCTTTTGTTCCAGCTTGGAGAACAATCAAGCGGCCTTTCCCTGTCAGCACTTTCACCCCCACAGCCTTTTCTGAAGTGCTGTCAACCCAACAAGTAGAAACTGTGTGATTCTGATTTATCCAGGTTTCGTCCAAGCAGACAACGTTTCTGCCAGAAGTCACATGTTTCCTCATTTCTCTCAAAAACTTGCAACGGGCGTACGCTACATCTGTGCGTTCCATCAGAAATCTTCTTCCGTCTACCTTTGCATACTGAAATCCAATTTTCTTAAGAACCTTTCTTAATGTTTCTCTGCCACTGGTGTAGGAAAGGTTCTGTTTAATTTCTTCATGTATTTTCTCCAGTGTGGGTATCTCTTTTCTCTCGTAGACTCTGAGCACTGTTCTTCGTAGAATATCTTCATTAAATTCATCAAAAATATCTGCAATGGGTGTTGTACGTTGCCGTTTCTTGGGAGACGTAAATTTGGGCAACTCATTACTTTCTTCATTACCTCTTGCTTCTTGGCATATTCTTCTTACTGTTCTTTTACTTACGTTTGTTGCTTCAGCTGTCCAGCAAGTAGCCTTGGATACGTTGATAATAACACCCCCCATCTCCTCCTCTTTCTGAAAATACTGGTTTACGTTATATACAATTTCTTTGGCCTGACTATGCAGGTGATTTGCCTGAATACGTCGGCAATATGGAGAGGCATCCATTGTCCTAGACTGCGGGAGAATGAATGAAGCGCGCAGCAAATCAGGTGGTGTGTGTGCGTGCGTGGGTGAATGTGAGTGTGTGTGTGTGAGCGTATAACCCTAATCTATACTGGAAACACCGCACAAGCAATGCTGCCAAGTTTTATACAAAGTTCTGTGTAATTACTAACAAAAAGCGAATCTTTCATAAAAACATTATCTATCTATCTATTGCCAGACGCCTCATGTAAAACTATACTGGGCTCTACCAGGGCCATCTAAAAATATTTTTAAATGGCCAAGGCTGTATGGGAGGTCAGTTGTATGTATGACAACAATGTAAAGATGACTTGTCACACCCAGACCAGCCAGTTTAACGTGGTACCACTTTAGTACGAAATAAGAGAGAAGGACAGACACAAAAAAAGAATGATAAAGGTGAAGGAAGAAGCAAGCAGCACTATATCAAGTGAGTGGATGATGGTTGGTGGGAACAATCTAACGGCTTCTGGCCTTTGGTTCCTTTTTCCACACGTTTAAAAATATAGGCCTATAAAAAAAAAAAAAAGCACTGCTGGACTCAATACCTTCCACAAGGAGAACCAATACTCCTTTCTGGTTGTGGAGTTTAGTCAGATGTGGAGAGATGGATGATGATGATGACGCTCAGTTTTACAGCCTGTCGGGTTCTGTTGGTTGACATGTGCTGTGGGCTGCTGTCAGTTTTGTAGCTGGTTTTCAAGGTGGAGTTAATGTCTGAAACAGAGGAAATTCTTGTTATGATTCTGGGAGGTGTGCAGGACAATTGCTATCTATCTATCTATCTATCGCCAGACGCCTCAATCCCGTTTGGGGTGGCCACAAACAAATCGCCTCCAAGTCGCCCTGTCCCCCGCCATTTCACTACCCTGCTCCCAACTCACACCCCCCTCTCTCATATACCTCTCCACCCCATCCCTCCATCTCATCCTCGGTCTCCCCCTCCCTCTTCCACCCTCCACCTCGCTCACATACACTCTCTTCGTCAGTCTTTCACCCTCCATCCTCTCCACATGGCCAAACCACCTCAGTGTGTTCCTCACAACGCTTCCTATCACATCCACATCAACACCACAACGCTCCTTTATATCCTCATTCGTCAGCCTGTCTCTCCACGTGACTCCACAAGCTCCTCTTAAATAACTCATTTCCACTGCTCTCACTCTTGACTTGTGTCCTTCCAACAACGTCCAAGCTTCACTTCCGTACGTTAGAGTTGGTATCACAATACTGTCATGTAGTAACTTTTTTACTTCCATGCTCACTTCCCTGTTTCACTGCTTTCAAGGAACCAGCAACCTTTCTTCCCTGCTGTACCCTTTCAAGCACTTCACCCCTCCAAACCTCCATCCTTACTCATCACACTACCCAAATACTTAAACGTACTCACATTTTCCAATTCCTCACCATCCAACCTCGCTATACATTCACTGACTTCACCTCTCTCAAAGACCATCACTTTACTCTTCCCTACATTCACCTTTAGGTTCCGTTTATTACACACTCTCTCAAACTCATCCACCAAGCCTTGCAGCTCCCCTTCATCTTCACTCAACAACACAGTATCATCTGCAAACAACAGTACAGGGAGTTTCCAAACACTATCCTCTCTCACCAGGGCCACTCCAACATCCACTACCCTACCTTGTACCTCTTTTATTACCCCATCCATGTACAGATTGAACAACCATGGAGACATGACACATCCCTGTTTCAAACCAACTTTCAAAGAGAAAATTCACTTAGTTCACCATCCACACGCACTGCAGCCTTAGCACCATCATACATACTCTTCACAGCATTCAACAACTTCCCATCTACTCCATATATTCTTAACACTTTCCACAATCCTTGTCTATCCACCCTGTCATATGCTTTTTCCAAATCCATGAAAGCCGCATACAACTTCTTTCCCTTCTCTAGAAACTTTTCCACTAAAGATCTAAGAATGAATATCTGATCTACACAACCTCTTCCCTTCCTAAAGCCTCCCTGTTCTTCTCCAACTAATTTCTCTGTTCTTCTCTCTAACTCTGTCTATAAGTAACCTACCATACACTTTTCCTATTATACTAAGAAGACAAATGCCCCTATGATTACCACACAATTCTTTTTCCCCTTTTCCTTTGTACAAGGGAATAATTATACCTGACTTCCAATCCTCCGGACTCTACCTTCCTCCCAGGACAATCTGCACATCTTCCACATCCATTCTACCACTATGTCTCCCCCATGCTTCAGCATTTCACAACACTCTCCATCAATTCCTGGGCTTTCCCGATTTAACTTTCTTCATTGCTTCCACAACCTCTATCCTACTGATTTCTACTTGTCTTCTCACCTCCCTCCTTCTCCCAGCCATTCCCCAGCCACTTATACTCGCATTACTTCCATCCTCTACGTTCAACAATTCCTTGAAGTGTTCTCTCCATCTGCTCACTTTTTTCTCCCTTCTCCACTAATAATCTACCATGTTTATCTTTCACTCCCCTGCTAACTTCACTTCCACCCTGTCTTACTCTTTTTCACTTCTCTCCAGAACATTTTCTTACAGTCCCTCCACTTTACACTCAAATTCCTTCCAAATTCCTGATCCACTCTCTCTTCTTACTCTCTCTTACTAATCTTTTCACTCTCTCTTCCTTTCCACATATAACTCTCTCTTCTGCCTCTCAACTTCTTCCACGCCCCTATTTCTCATCCATTCATTGTATGCTTTCTTCTTTTGTGCCACAGCCTGTTTCACCTCTTCAGTCCACCACGCTGTTCCTTGCACCCCCCTCCGTCTTCTCTTCCTTCCACACACCACATCACATGCTGCACATATTTCTTCTGTAAATATCTTACACACACCTTCCACGCCTCCCATCTGCTCCAATTCATATTTGCCCAATCGTTCCTCCACTTCTCTCTTATACTCTGCCTTTTTCTCATCCTCTTGTAACCTTTCCACTCTCCTTGCAACTACTCCTTCCTCTCGTCTTTCCCTTCTTCTATTCCTCCATCTTACTTGCATCCTAATTCTGGCCACCACCAAGTAGTGGTCAGAAAGGCCACTCCCCCAACCTCTATAAACTCTTGCATCCAATATACATCTTCGCATCCTTTCATCCACACACACATAATCATTGCCTTCCTTTCATTCAGTTCACCACCCACCCTTCTCATCACTCGCCATGTATACCTGTGGATCATTTTATGCCTGAAGAGGGTATTGGCTATTACCAACCCCCTCCCAGCACAGATGTCCACTAACGCACTCCCATTCTCATCTATCTCAGCAGGCACACCCCACTCACCAACTATTCCATCCACCTTCACATTACCAACTTTACCATTCATATCACCGATCAAAAACACTCTCTCATTCCTTCCAAACTTTTCCATGCACACTTCCACATTTGTCCAGAACTCTTCTCTCACTCTTCTAGCACGATCTAGCGTTGGCGCATACACACACAATCGCCCACATTTGTATTCCAACTTTCAACTTTACCCACACAATCCTTGACCCAACTGATCCATACTGTCTTATGCTCTTCTTCCATCTTTTACTCACAACTATACACACTCCTTCCTTTGCCCTCTCATTCTCATCTACTCCTGCACATATACCCCATCCATACTCCCATTCTCTCACACTTTCTCCTCTCCATTTTGTTTCAGTTATTCCACATACATCCACTTTCGCATCCTCAAGCACCTGGACAATCTCTCTCTCTTTCACCTCATCATTCGCTCCTCTTACATTCCATGTACTCATTACCAAGTCCTTTGTCCGGTCCTGGGTCGTCAACGTTTGGTCAGTCCTTGTCCGAGGCTTCTTGTTTGTTTTTTTAGTTAGTTGTTTTCCGGGGAGGGGCACTAACCCTCCGCCAACCCTTTTAGTCGCCTTTTACGACAAGCAGGGATACTGGGGGAGTATTCTTGAAAACCCCCCTACCCCCAGGGGGTACTGGTGTCTATCTACAGCCAGACGCCTTAATTCTGTAAGGGGGAGCCACAAACATTTCACTCTAAGCTGCCCCGTCCTCTGCCATCTGACTACTCTCTCTCCGAATCTATCCTACCCTAACCCTTTCGTAATAATATTTTCCTGGTTTAGTGATGGATCCTCCTGATACTCAAGAATGCACTTCCATACACCTGTGCAAAGTCATGGAATCAATTCAGCGACAGGTAATAATGTTTGTTGGTAAATGTACGCTATACCTGAGGTAGATGAAGGACCTTACCAATTCAATTCACATTCCTCCTGTTTGCTTTCTGTATTTTTCTGACTATTTTCAGGGTGGTAAATTACCTTTTCCTGCTGAAAAATTTCCCACTGTTTTTATCACCACATTCCTTAAGCTGTACCTATGGTTGTTTGTTTAAGACATAATGGAAGAATCTTGCTTAATGTACTGAAAGGTGGCTTTCGTCTCCCAACTTCCAAACTGGATGCCAGGTTAGGTTAGGTTGGATCACCATAAATTATTTGGTACAGTTTAGCTGGGTTAGGTTAGGTTTACTTAAACACTTGGGTTAGAACAGTCCCTTCTGCCATTACGCTGGCAAATCAAATGAGTTGACACAGTGGAACAGCAAAAACAACTGGGGACACTGATTTTGTATGAAACATTTACCACCCCAGAAATAATCAGAATAATATAACACACTACCAGGAAGAAGATGGACTGATTTGGTAAGGTGCTTCGCCTGCCTCAACTTAAGCGTGTTTACTGTGCTTGTAAATATTTAGGTGGTTCTATGTCTCCTTGAAAATTATCCCTTTAAGTTTGATGAGATGTAGTTTAAGATCTTTCAACATCAAATTAACATACAGACCAAAAACAAGCACCTGAAAATGAGAATGGTACAAAATTTGAGGAGTTCGTTGAGAAAATATGACCGAAACAAGATCGACTGAAGAACTCATGAGTGAACAGATATATACCCTGCATAATATACTGTCCTTTATTTGTGGTAAAGTGACGTACTGAAGACAAGGCCAACTTTCACGGACTATTTCTCATGTTCATATCCTACTTAAAACAGGAAGAACGGAGGTAAAAATAAAGAAAAAATACAAGGATTTACTGCACCGGTACTACCACGACTGCCACTGTCTCGTCCGGTCTCTTCTCCTACTAATTCGCATCAGGCCTAAGAAGCATCCATAATATTACACAGATAAACAGATATATCCATCCTCTCCTACCTGGGTTAAACAGACCACAACTTCATTCACAATACAAGCAATAATGCCACTCTTTGGTCCCGCCTCTCCTGCCTGAGCCTCCTTGTTTACACCCTGACAAAGTTGCCATATCACAAGATGCTAAAGTGGCGCCAATCTTACTATTAAAAAAAAAAAGAAAATCAGATTATTACAAAATGATTTTATAAGAATTGCTGAAAATCGTTAAAAGCAATATTGAAATCTATTAAATTTCGTACAAAAATGCAGCTTCTAAAATATTATTGGTGCTAGCAGATCAACCGAAGCTAAAATCTCGCTAAACTTGCCTTATTAGTAGATAGATAGACAGATAGATAATAGCTAAGTAACAACAAACCAAATCGTAAAATAAAGTATTGGTATATAGTGAGTATCGTACAAAGCTTAAAATTTTCTTAGAAAAATAGGGTAATTCTCATGGTTGTCATATGAAAAGTCCTGAATCTAGTTCAACTTGTTCTCAGAAATCACCAGAAGTTCCCCAGATAACTTTTTGAAAAATCTAGAAAGATGTTAAAATCAGTAATGAAATATACTGCATAATGTACAGAAATGTTGCATTTAAAAATATTGCCAAATAAAAAGTGCTAGACTCACGCTAAATGCACAAAACCCCAAATTATTGGGGAAAGTACTAAGGTCTCCTGATGCAGTTTAAATACTGATGGAATTCCTGCATTATAACTTAACTTAGGACCACTTGCGACTAGAATTTGTTCTCAAATGTATATCAATATGTCTAAACTGCTAAACTGGCATCTAAGGGTAGTTCCACACTTAGCGAACGAACGTGAACAATCAAATCCAGGCTTTCGTTTGCTATACGAGTGTATGGACGATCCTCGAGCGCACGCGAACGTGACCAGACCCTCATGAATATGCTCGACTGGATATCGCAGCATGAAGAACGTGTTCGTTGCTGTTCTCATAATGCGAATAGGTGTCAAGGATATGACGTCACAGTCCCGTACATTCTCTATGGTGTCTACTGGTAACCGAGTAATAGAAAACGTGGAGTTGCTATCACCAACTGGATTTACTGGTTGCCAGGTACACATGCACTTTGTACAATCGGATAAACTATTTTCTCGAATCATACGGTATATTGGCATCAACTGCAAGTTTACCCTCGTAAAGAATGTTAATAAAAATGTATATATTCTCATGGATTGTATGATTCATTAATATTATATCCTAAACTATTATGTACTTTTTAGGTACTTTTACATATACAAACAAATTGTAATATGGATATTCACAACGATGGCATAAATATTATAACAGTTAACATTGCAATATTAGTGTCCTATTTCAACTGTCTAATCAACTAGCCGGAGTTTACACAGATGGTAGTACTTCTGTCATCCAAACTACACTACTCACTCGGCCTGCCTCTCCTTCGCTACTTTCCTTGTGTCCCACCAAGCTGACATACCTCGCAATCGGCAGCCTGGCAGGCCGTTCGTCGACTGTGGAGCTGTGTGGTGGTACAGAAGCATGGTGTGGTGCACAGGACGTATGTTACAGCTTACTGAGGGATATCGCCCACAACGTGTGTTACAGCACCCAACCAACAGTTATTATAAAGTGAGCACAAGAAAACCAGGTACCTGGGAAGCAATCGCCACACAGCTAAATGGCACTAGTGACCAGGGGTGGAATTCTCAAACATATTTATGATCGATTCCCCGTCGTCACCTAAATGTGTTTACAGGAAGAACTAGACAAGGGAAGATTTGGCAATCCTGTCCCTGATCTTCCTGCAGAAAACAGTTATAACCTGGAGTAATTTCCGTGTCATAACTAAGATTTAATTACTAAGTTAAAACAGGACACAAGAGGAAGATTCAACAGCCTCCTTGTCCTTCCTGCAAAACAAAGCCTGAGGAAGGAAATTAATCGTAAATGAGTAAGTGCGTTCGTGTATCCTGGTCCTGGTTAAGAAGAAAACGACATCTGTGTTAGCCTCCTGCAGGGTGGAAGGTGCCATGACTGGTGCCAAGAGGTGTGGGTCAGGAGCTGCAGCAACCTGCCACTCAGCCTGGTTTGCCATCACCGCCATGAGCTGCCTGGCTCAGTACACTTTACTGCCATTAGTACAGTGCCAATCATTAGTGCCAACACCATACAGCCAACAGAGGGCCAACTCATGAATGTCACACGTGGATGTTACAGCGATGGTTGGCATCAGGTTAGGTCTGGCTGTGCTAGTGTTGAACGTTGTTTGGTAAGCCAATCCAACCACACCACACCACACCACACCACACCGTACCTAACCCTGCACACCCTGGCCTGACTAGCCCTCACCTGCCTGCCACACTAGTCCCCTATATTTACGTTATATATGCCTCATTATGGGGCTATACACATAAATGGTGTACATGTTTAATGTTACAGACACATTATGTGCGTCTAAAAGTAATTGCATTCCATCCAACAATACATACGGTAGCCATATCAAATGTTGATGACAATATGCATGTGTACGATATCCTGTATCCACACATATGTGATGTGGTATATGACCAATTAATGTGTGGGTTATGTGCCATCACTGATACATACTGATCCTGTCATGGTAGTCGTTCAGAGGCACAGTATTGCGCGAATTCTTTCCTGATTTCTGTACTGGTCAGTGTTGCAGATCGTTGGGTACTGTGTAGGGATGTTATCCCGCCCCCCTGTACATACTGCCACTAGGTCCCGACTACAGTCCTCCCATCACGGTCTCGTCTACAGCACCGGTAGCAGTGTATATATTCACACACGAGGGACCTTTCCTCATGTAGCTGTGTAAATAAAGACTTGATAACGCAATGAGTCAGGCTTTATGTGGCTCTAGCAACACAGGTTTGCGCAGAACCCTAAACACAGATGAATGAAGACCAAAGGCATTCCCCACAGCCCTCCGTACCCTTGACAGTGTGTAATTAAACGATTTTTCAATAGGGCCTTCACGTGTACCCAAGGGTAAGGTTTAAGTCCATTGTGTAGTAAAGGGAATGCATCATCAGCCACAAAAACATACAGTACACGTGTTTGTCTATTGGGCAAACCATCATAGTGGGGTAGTCCTAAAGTGCCCTGTTTCAGCTTACGAAAGAAGGAAGTGTTGCTCAGTACACACCCATCTGAAATCCTGCCCTGGCAGCCAACATCAGCATATATGACGTTGTAGTTAGCATCGACAATCCCAAGCAATACTATGCTGAAAATTGATTTGTTGTTTGTAGATGTTTGCCGCTGCTGGACAGTGCCTATAGACACTAGGTTTGCTATCAATGCTCCAAGGCAGTGAGGTTATATGGTATAGTTGGCGTTAGAGATGTATGTATCAGTGTAAACAGTCAGCACCGGGGACAGTCACCACGAATAACCCAAGTCCCGCTAAGGCCTCCAGGTGGACTGACAAGTTGGCGGGTGCACCAGGGCCCCCGCCACCACCCTACACAGACGCTACATTAAGTTAGTCGGCAGTGGGTCAGTTGTAGCCTGTAGGTGGTGAACAGGACTTTGGTGATGGCTGTGCTCCATGTGCACTGTGTTCATTATCCCCTATGACAACAACAAACCTGGCCCCCCCAAGGCCCACCACCCTAACACAACACTGATATCCGCTGGAGCAGTCAACGAATTGGTGGTCCCACCCTGTTTGAGGCCGTAATGATATAATATTATAATACAGAGACAAGTAAATGTGTATACATACTACACAGCTGCATCCAATTTTTGCAATACCCTCTTGGATTGTGTATGTGAATAGCTGGTGTACATCAGATGGGGACTACAACAGGTTCGCTAGTACTATATTGTACTGTACATAGTATATAGTAACATATCGTACTATTACCACCAAGCTATCCATCATGCATATTTATACTATGATCACACACCAGGGAGCTACTGGATATCGTGTCTGCTGCTGGGTGTACTAGTTACTCCTATTATACCACGATTACCTGTGTGACAGTGTACATTCCTGCAGACTGCACTGGATGTACACCCTCCCAAAAAAATATCAGCGCCTTTGGGTACGATGGTTGTGAAAATGATCAACTTCGGCTGACACACCTGACTCTATACATGTGGCGCCTCAAAACATACCACCCAGTAAGTGAATATTTTGGCAATTTTGAGTTCTAATAATTACCATCGATAATAACTGCACTTATACTTACAGGATGCCCCATATATCACAATGCTTCATCCTTGTTTCAGAATGGTACGTGCTGTAAGAGTGCCGACGTGACATCCCATCCAGCCGAACAGGACGCTGGGGCCGACACGGGTATTCCTCCCCTCTCCCCCTTCCGCCACAAGAAGACCTGGCCAACGCAGAAGACGTCAGGAGGACCCGTGGATCAGTGTTCCGTATTCTCAAGAGTCTGACATCAACTGACAGACACGAACGCAGCGCCAACGGTGACGTCATAGCACACAAACCACGTAAACTAGACTAGATACCACGAATCCCAGCCCAACACAACATCAACAATATTGTGTACCGGCCGGAACTGGGGAAATACACATGGAACCCACCACACTCCTGGCCTTTGGTTCCTTCTTCCTTGCATTAAAAAAAAAAACACCAAATACAGACACAAACCAGGCAGGACCCTCATCCACGCCACAAACAGCACCAGTACAAATAATTACAACAGTTACCAAACCCTGTCATACCAAAACAGTAAATATGCCACCTCTACAGAAATACATAAACACCGTTGACGATACTGCACCGTAATTATGCTGCTATGATGTGTATACAAGGTGTGTTACAACAATAATAAATACATGGGCATGGTGTGTATTTGTGTATTCTGCATGTCTCTACTTACGTATCCTCACAGGGAAATATATCATGGTGTTTATATGCCATTTAGCTACATATGACATCGGCCTCCTCCGTATCATACACCGACCTCCCACCTTTAAACATATATCCAATTATGGCAATATTTAGTATGACTCCACACACATAGCAGACGACCATAGTGTGCCCTACAGTGCTTGTGTGTGTGTGTGTGTGTGTGTGTGTGTGTGTGTGTGTGTGTGTGTGTGTGTGCATGTTCCTGTACACAACTAAAATGAGGGATATATATATACCAGCTGTGTTTCCTATACCTCCGAGGCCATTAGGTGATGCTGTACAAATCATCTACCCTGTTTCTATCTATCTATTGTAAGACGCCTTAATCCCATACGGGGTGGCCACAAACAAATCGCCTCCACGTCACCCTGTCCCCCGCTATTTCACTGCCCTGCTCCCAATTCATCCCCCCCCCCCTCTCTCATATACCTCTCCATTCCATCCCTCCATCTCATCCTTGGCCTTCCCCTCCTTCTCTCCCCCTCCTCCTCTCTCACATACACTCTCCTCGTCAGTCTCTCACTCTCCATCCTCTCCACATGGCCAAACCACCTCACTGTGATTCTCCTAACGCTTCCTATCACATCCACATCCACACCACAACGCACCTTCACATCTTCATTTGTATATGTCAAATAGTTAGATTCTACAACACATGCACAAACATACGTAACCTGGTATCAGTGTGCAGTGTAATACTAATCCCCAGCACGTCACGGGTACTTCGCTTGATAAACTTTGCTTGGAGACTCTTAAACAAGTAGCGCTGATCTGTACAGGCGTCCCAGCTTGCCAAGAATTGCAGGGTAATGGCCAGCTTCTCCTTAACCCCGATCGCTTTCCTAACAAAGGTGTCTTGCTTTGTAATTATACGTCCCAAATGTACAAGTAGTTTTTCCACGTCGCTGATGACAACCGCCCAAAATTTTCAAACTGTCCACAATCTTCGAATGTCGTATTAGTGGCTATTCCTGTTTCGAAATAGGTTAGCCATCCACCATCGGCACTTTCTTCTTCGGCGCTTTCTTCTTGTGCTTTCTTCTGCACTTTCTTCTTCTGCGCTTTCTTCTTCTGTGCTTTCTTCTTCTGCGCTTCTTCAGCAGGCTATGGAGACCGCCACGAGCTACACAATCAGTTCCTAGTGTGGTTCCTGGACATGTGTAGGTACAGTGTGGCAAAACCCCTCATTAAGTGGTGAGGACATTCCGCGGTACACTCGAACACCAGTGTACAGGATCACGGAACATCATTGCACCTGGGAATCATCTGTGAGCATCGGTGTTCGTGTACGTGTGGTTGTGCTCGGACACGTTCACATCTGGGGAGCGTTCGCCTGTGCTCCTTCATTAGTGTTTGTTCACGTTCATTCGCCAGGTGTGGAGCTACCTTTGGACTCGCTACAATCCTAATTCATATCGCTAAACTTACAAATATCCCTCCAATGTCGCTAAAAAAAAAAAAAATCTATCAATCTATCTACTGTCTATCTATCTTTAGCCAAAAACCTTAGTCCCGTAAATGAAGGCCACAAACAAAGTGCCTCCATGTCGCCCTTTCTTCCATTCGTCTGCCCTCCCTCCCACTCACACCCCTCTCTCATACATCACTCCACTCCAAACCTGCATCTCATTTACCATCTTCTCCTTCCCTCCTCCTTCCCTCCACCTCACTTATATACACTCTTCTAGTCAGTCACTCATTCTCCATCCTCTCCACACAGCCAAATCGTCTCAGTGTATTTCTCTTTACGTGCACATCACAACAACGCTGCTTCACTTCCTCATTTGTCTGTCTGTCTCTCCACGTCACTTCACAGTCTCCTCTCAGACAACTCATTTCCACCGCTCTCACTCTTGTCTTGTGTCCCTCCAACAACGTCCAAGCTTCACTTCCATACGTTAGAGCTGGTATCACAATACTGTCTTGTAGTAACTTTTTCACTTCCATGCTCACGTCCCTCTCTCTTATCAATGCTTTCAAGGAACCAGCAACCTTTCTTCCCTGCTGTATCCTTTCAAGCACTTCACCCTCCAAACTTCCATCCTTACTCATCACACTACCTAAATGTATGCACTCACATTTTCCATTTCCTCACCATATAGCCTCACTGTGCATTCTCTAACTTCACTTCCCTTCAAGACCATCACTTTACTCTTCCCTACATCCATTTTTACATTCCGTTTCTTACATACATTGTCAGGCTCATTCACCAAGCCTTGCAGTTGACAATCATTATTCAACAATACAGTATCATCAGCAAACAACAGTACGGGAAATATCCACACCTTAC
>NC_136956.1:2255974-2263474 GCF_032717465.1 Coenobita brevimanus
TGTATGTATGCATAAATGTATGTATAAATATATGTACTGTATATATGCATGCTATGTATGTATGTATATATGTATGCTTGTATGTATTTAAGCTATGTAAATTTTTATGTATGTATATATGTATATTTCCATGTAAGTATGTCTGTATGTATGTATATTTTTATGTATGTATGTATGTATATTTTTATGTAAGTAAAACAACTGGACAAAATTCAGAACAAAGCTGTCAGAATCCTTAACAACCCTGCCATTACATATAAACTACCTCCCCTGCAAGTAAGAAGGAATGTTGCTTCCCTTGCATTATTTTACAGATGCTTTTTTGGCAAATGCTCAGACGAAGTTGCGTCCATGGTGCCACCTCTCCATGCCTTCCCTCGTGCTACACGGGCATCTGGTAGCGCTCATGACTGGAATGTCACTCAACCATATTGCAAAACTTCCGCCTATCAGAATTCTTTCATTCCCCGAACTGCATCTCTCTGGAACTCGCTTCCCCAGAGTTGTTTCCCTCCAAACTTCAACCTACAGCTGTTCAAGTCCAAATGTTACAGATGTTTTATGAACAGAGGCCAACAGTAATCTGGTGTAGGGATTTTTTTTTTTCATTCGTTTTTCCTTCCTCTGTTTTGTTATTATAAAAAAGTTATGAATGTATGTATATTTCTTTGTATGTATGTACGTATGATGGTGATTCAGTAGCAGTTAAATTCGTGTTTAATCTAATCTGATATCGTCTACCGGGTTGGCAACACTACATACAATCGTAGGGGTATGTGGTAATAAATATATAAGCACTACAATGAAACCTTTTAAAACGTAAACAAAAGCGTGTGGAATGGTAAACAAAAGCAGGTGACAAATCGTAAACAAAAGCATGTGACTGAAATTTAAACAAAAGCACGTGACTGAAATCGTTTATAAAAACACGTGGCTGAAAACGTAAAGAAACGCACGTGATAAATTGTAAACAAAAGTACATGACTGAAAACGTAAACAAAAGCACGTGACAAATCGTAAACAAAAGCACGTGACTGAAATAGTAAACAAAAGCACGTGACAAATCGTAAACAGCACGTGACAAATCGTAAACAAAAGCACGTGACTGAAAATGTAAACAAAAGCACGTGGCTGAAAGATGAATGGGATTTAAAGAGCGGGTACTATGATGAGTAAAATTAAAGGGCTTGTGAATGAATTATCTAAATCATCAGTTTGAATGAGTTTATATCCATGACGAGTAACTTTAAAAAAATATCTCTGATTCCTTGTTCCTTTCACATAGATTAACACTGGAATACTATGCTAGTCACGAAGAAGTGTTCTGGAAGGGAGAGCCGTAGTATTATCTTTTTTTATGAATGAAAATTAATCTCGTTCAGATGACAATTTTTACTCCCATTCATACTGGTGATTTATTATTATTATTATTATTATTATTATTATTATTACCATTATCATTATTATTAATATTATTATTATTATTTTTTTACCATTATTATTATTATTATTATTATTATTATTCATTATTATTATTATTATTATTACCATTATTACTATTATTATTATTATTATTATTATTATTTACCATTATTATTATTATTATTATTATCATCTTCACCTTGCCCTAGGGTGGGGAAGGAGGTCTGAATGATGATGATGATTACTACTACAACTACTACTACTACTACTACTACTACTACTACTACTACTACTTCTGCTACTACTACTATTACTATTATGTCTTCGCCCCCTTATGGTGGAGGAGGCATCAGTGATTGGTCTGTCCGTCCGTTCGTGCGTTTGTCCGCGCGAGTCCATGATCCGTAACACTCTTGTGGCCCCGATATCTCATGTACCCCTCGAAGGATTTCCACTAAACTTTTGTCAGTGATACAGTATGAAGGGACGATGAACCGATTAGGTCACCAAGGTCAAGGGGTCAAAGGTCATGGTCATATGAGGTCGACTTAGTTTATCTTTAGTTTTATTTCAGGCCACAATGAACCCCGTCATGGAGACTGTATGACGGGTCCACAGCTCCAGGCCTGAGTTATGGCAGTCTCAATAATAATAATAATAATAATAATAGTAGTAGTAGTAGTACTAGTAGCAGTAGTAGTAGTAATAATAATAATAATAATAATATAGAAATAATAGTAATAATAATAATGTGATAATAATAATAATAATAATATTATTATTATTATTATTATTATTAGTATTGTTATTATTATTACTATTATATTATTATTATTATTATTATTATTATCACTATTAATTTTTCATTTCCTTAGACCAGACTAACCAGGGCTATACAGACTATTCACGATCATCATCATCCTGATCATCACCATGAAGATCATCATGATCACCACCACCACCACCATCAACATCATCATCATCACCACCACCACCACCACCACCACCATCATCAACATCATCACCACCACCACCACCACCACCACTACCACCACCATCATCATCATCAACATTATCATCATCACCACCACCACCATCATCATCATCATCATCATCATCATCACCAACAACACCACCACCACCACCATCATTATCATCATCATCATCACCACCAACACCAACACCATCACCACCACCACCATCATTATCATCATCACCATCATTATAACAATAATAATATCTAACAATAATAATAATAATAATAATAATAATAGTAATAATAATAATAAAAGCAAGCCTACCCTTCATCTGTGAGCCATATAGATTAATAATAATAATAATAAATGAAACCTTGTCTATTACGTATCCACCCTGCCAGTGCTGGTGGGGTGACATGTGATGTTAAGGTGTGACTCTAAACAACATTTATTCATAACATTTCCTTCTACCATCAATACTTCCTGATATTTGAGTTTTCCACACACACACACACACACACACACACACACACACACATACATCTCGTACAAAAATAACCATCGCCGTCGTCTGCCTGTCTCAATAATAATAATAATAATAATAATAATAATAACTTCATTTCTTTTTCATTTCTCCCCTTGCCATCCCTTCATGATCAGTACTTACCATACTTCATCACTTATTTAATTTCTTTTATCATTAATTTTTCCATCTTTTCAATGGCTGCCGTCCTTTGGTCTTTATTGGCCTTTGTTATCCCTTTATTTCCTGTAATTTAAATCGTTTTCACTTCCTGCGCAAAGATGAGAGCGTGTACCTTTTTCCTGTACGGCTGTTTTGCTTGATACAGAAATAGGAATACAGTCACCGTCGCTCAAAACATCCAATATTTCTTGATTCACCTCTAAATATCTTCAAATTCAAACTCCCGCCACTTCCCGCGCAAAGATGAGAGCGTGTACCATCTTCCTGTACGGCTGGTTAGCTCATTCGACGCGTTTTTATATACAGAAATAGGAATATAGTCACCGCCGCTCAAAACACCCAATATTTCTTGATTTCTCCTCTAAATATCTTCAAATTCAAACGCCCGCCACTTCCCGCGCAAAGATGAGAGCGTGTACCATCTTCCTGTACGGCTGGTGATCTGATTTGACGCTGTTTTGATATAGAAATCGAGGGCGTAACACCGGTAATGGAACGACTGAAAGCGAGTGACATTTTCAATAGAGCGGGAAAATTGAGCTTTGGGAGAGCGCTGGTGCCACACATGGGTTTCCTTTTTAGAATTCTTGTTCCAAAGTGTAATTTCCGATGCGCAATTTCGAAGAGGGTGTCCTAAATATAATAAAAATAAGTTCAGAGACATTGTTCGAGGGTTCATTGACTTGGAGAAGGAAGAATGTAGCGATAAATGGCCTACAAAAAAACTTGGCGATCCCTGAGTTGGCAACACGGATGGCATTTGAGAGGGGAGGGAAAAAAATAAAAGGATGTGCTGCCCAGATTTCGACGACGGTGCCACATGTTCTGCTTACATCCCCTCGTTTTTCGATCTATACCATTTCAACAGGTGTAGAATTTAAGCTTTATATATTTACAAATGTTTCGTGCTACTATACTTTAGGAGCAGATTTGAAATGGCTTTGTTTACTGAAATGTGTACGTAAATATTTGCTCTTGGAGGCGTGGCAGCGTTGCGGGGTTGCGGTGGCGGACTAGAGGGGACAAGGTATCGTTGGTCACTGATTGGCTGACCGCAGGGCTGGGCGGGATTCAACACCCACGAGGGGAAAAGCTGAACGCTGATTGGCCGCCTTAATAAATCCCGCCCCTGCCCCGCCCAATGGCCCGCCCAGCACTAGCGATGGCGGGCCCCGTCAGTGTGCCGCCAGGCTTTGCAGTGTGAGGGAGGGTGTGTGTGTTTGTCCACAATGACCACCGCCCTCAACGACCAGATGACCAGCGTCTCCACGACCACAATGTTGGGTCACCACTACGAATCCGGGCCGCTACCACCCCTGTACGACCCCCAGCCGGGCCCACCCAAGCCACGACTCATGTTCAAGATGCCGAGGGTCGTGCCAGACCAGAAGACTAAGTTTGAGTCAGATGAATTGTTCCGACGCCTGGCCAGAGAGACGGAGGTGAGAACGGCAGTCATCCCCACCTGACCCCTGACCTGACCCCACCTCACCCAACCTCCTCCACTCTGTCTGACCTGGCTTGACTTCCTTTGACCTGGCCTTCCCCACACACCAGCACCACACACTTGCCCCACACACCTGCCCCACACACCACACATCACACACCTGCCCCACACACCACACACCTGCCCCACACACCACACATCACACACCTGCCCCACACACCACACCTGCCCCACACACCACACACCTGCCCCACACACCACACATCACACACCTGCCCCACACACCACACATCACACACCTGCCCCACACACCACACACCACACACCTGCCCCACATACCACACCTGCCCCACATACCACACACCAGCCCCACACACCACACCTGCCCCACACATCACACACCTGCCCCACACACCACACACCTGCCCCACACATCACACACCTGCCCCACACATCACACACCTGCCCCACACATCACACACCTGCCCCACACATCACACACCTGCCCCACACATCACACACCTGCCCCACACACCAGCACCACACACTACACACCTGTTCCACATACCACACACTACACACCTGCCCCACACACCACACACCTGCCCCACACATCACACACCTGCCCCACACATCACACATCTGCCCCACACACCTGCCCCACACATCACACACCTGCCTCACACACCACACACCTGCCCCACACACCACACCTGCCCCACACACCACACACCTGCCCCACACACCTGTCAGCTTTATTATTATTATTATTATATCACCTATTAATTTGTTTTTATTTATTTATTTTTTGCCTATCCACGTAAATAAATCATCTGGGTTAAGTCGAAAAAAATCTGGTGTTACGTACTGTTTCATTTTTACTCTGCCAACACTAGACGGGGAGGATGGAGAATGAGAGACTGACTGGGAGAGTGTATGTGAGTGAGGTGGAGGGGGAGACCAAGGATGAGATGGAGGGATGGGGTGGAGAGGATGCAGAATGAGAGACTAACTAGGAGTGTATTAATCTGGGAGAATTACGGAGAGAGAGAGAGAGAGAGAGAGAGAGAGAGAGAGAGAGAGAGAGAGAGAGAGAGAGAGAGAGAGAGAGAGAGAGCAATATCAGTCTTTCAGTAAATTATATCTATTCCCTAGTTCCCTAACACCCACTCTTTAGCGATTTATTTTTGGATATAGCTGGTTGATATCAGTTCCTATGTTAAGCTGAGTGAGTGGGAATGAAATCTAAGAGCTCCCTAACACCTCTTCCTAAGCGATTTATTCCCCTTTTCATTTGTTATTTTCGCCACGAATAACACACAATATAGTAACGAAGGAGAATCAGGAATAAATCGGTAAGGAAAAGGTGTTAGTAAGCTTCCTGAAAAACACACAAGACTATAGTAACGGTGCAGAGTCGGAAATAAATCGGTAAGGAAGAGGTGTTAGTGAAAGTCCTGAATAACCCACAAGAATATAGTAACGGTGCAGAATCAGAAATAAATCGGTAGGGAAGAGGTGTTACGTAAGCTTCCTAAATGCACGGGAATCTGAAGGTAGAGTAAGAAGTAGCAGGTAGAAGGAAGAAGGAACCAAAGGCCATTCCTCCAAGAAAAAAAACAAAAACAAGATAAACGAGAGCCAAATTCAAGATCCGTTCATTTCGAGATGCCTGGACACACTGCGTTTAAAAGACTGGAGGTCATAGGCAGTAGGAAATATAAAGGGAGATGGTTCCAGAGTTGACCTGCTGCATACATGAAAGACTGGGAGTAATGGTTAACTCTTGCATTAGAGAGCTGGACAGAAAAGGGATGAGAGTTTGTTGCTTGACGGGTGCTGCGTGGCCGCTGTGATGGTGGAGGGATGCAAGGAGAAGAGTACAGACCCACTAGACTATCACCAACACAGAGACGAGGACAGGGACGTGCAAGGAAAGGAGAAGCAATTATGGGAGTTGTGCCAATCTGAAGAGGTGACACGGAGAGAGCACTGGTAGAGAAGGGAGAGGAGTGTGTGTGTGTGTGTGTGTGTGTGTGTGTGTGTGTGTGTGTGTGTGTGTGTGTGTGTGTGAGTGAGCTAGGTATGACCAAACGTAAACGGGCTGGTATAATACCTATCTATCTATCTATTGCCAGACGCCAAAATCCCATAAGGGGTGGCCGTTTGTCTTTGAGTTTGTTGTTTTACAGGGAGGGACACGTAAGGAACACGTGTGGGTTGGTTATATGGTTACCACCCAGCGCTGTAAATAGTTTCCTGGCTTATAGGAAACCATTAGATTTGTCACTCAATGTAAAGCCACCTGAAAAGGAAAGAAGAGTAATAAAAAGTGACAGGAAAGATGGGAGAAATAGGAAGAGAGGAGGGCAGACACAGAAAAAGAATGATAAAGGTGAAGGAAGAAGTAGGCAGCACTACATCAAGTGAGTGGATGATGGTGAGAAATAGGAAGAGAGGAGGACAGACACAGAAAAAGAATGATCAAGATGAAGGAAGAAGTAGGCAGCACTACATTAAGTGAGTGGATGATGGTGAGAAATAGGAAGAGAGGAGGACAGACACAGAAAAAGAATGATCAAGATGAAGGAAGAAGTAGGCAGCACTACATCAAGTGAGTGGATGATGGTGAGAAATAGGAAGAGACGAGGCCAGGCACAGAAAAAGAATGACGAAGGTTAAGGAAGAAGTAGGCAGCACTACATCAAGTGAGTGGATGATGGTGAGAAACAGGAAGAGAGGACGGCCTTGGGTAGACTCCCGGTCTGTATGAAAGGAAAAGAATATAGCGAAGAGACTATAACGTAAAAGATATAATGAAGGTATGTGCCCGCCATGACGTACGGGAGCGAGATGTGGGAACTGACAGAATGGATGGAAAAGAATTATATCCGTTCTCAACTGAAAAGACAATGTTGGGTATATCTTTTGAGAGATGGGAAGAAATT
>NC_136956.1:2275974-2278474 GCF_032717465.1 Coenobita brevimanus
TCAGGGGTCAGTCTTGAGTCCCATGCTGTTTATCATGGTACTTGAAGCCCTTTCACGTGACTTCAGAAATATACTGATGATTTCGTGTTGATTGCAGAGAATGAAAGGGAGGCGGAGGAAAGATTTAGGATGTGGAGAGATGGCATGGGGCACAAGGGCTTGTGAGTAAATGCAGATAAAACAAAGGTGTTGGTATCTAGGGTTGGTGGCGGTACTGTCAAAGAAGAGAGAGAGTGGCCATGTGCGATTTGCCACAAGGACGTGGGAAGTAATTCCATCTTGTGCAGTGTCTGTGATAAGTGGGTGCACAAGAGATGTAGTGGTATTAGAGGTAGACTGCAAGATAATGCTGATTTCATGTGTGTGGCGTGTCAGGGAGAACAGGTGGAGATTGTCAGGCGTGAAAAGTTGAACTTGCTGGTGAGTCTCTTGAATGTGTGGAAGAGTTTTGTTATTTGGGAGACATGTTATGTGCTGGAGGTGGGGCTGGAGCAGCTCTGTGGCTGGAATGAGGAGTGGTTGGAAGAAGTTCAGGGAGCTGTTGCCTCTCCTGAGACTGAGAGGGCTCTCCCTCTGTGCTAAGGGGTCTTTGTATGCAGCATGTGTTAGGAGTGTAAAGCTGTATGGTAGTGAGACCTGGGCAGTACAGGAAGAGGATATCTGCAGGCTCAAATGTACAGAAATGACAATGATTAGGTGGATGTGTAGTGCGTCCCTGAGTGTGAGGCCTGGGGGGGCTAGGATTACGATGGAAGTGTTGAGAGGTAGGATGGGACTGGAGTGTACTGGTGTTGTGATGAGAAGGGGTAGATTGAGGTGGTTTGGGCATGTGGAGAGGATGGAGGATGGCAGTTGGGTGCAGAAGGTGAGAAGTGTGAACGTCGGAGGAAGGGTTGCGAGAGGCAGACCGAAAAAGACCTGGGACGATGTCATAAAGTGTGACCTCAGGGATAAGGGTCTGAATAGGGTGGCTGCCAGAGATCGAGCAGTGTGGAGAGCAGCATTTAGGTGACCAAGACCGACGCATGCATGTATGTTGGAGCCTTTGTGAACGATACGACACGAAGAAACGATGCATACAGTCATAAAATGCATACATACACACACACACACACACACACACACACACACACACACACACACACACACACACACATTAACAAGCTACCCAACCCTCCTCTCTCTCTCTCTCTCTCTCTCAAGGTTAAAGATCAAATGACACTGGTAACAGAAGCTGACTCTCTCTCTCTCTCTCTCTCTCTCTCCTTCCTTCCTTCCATAAGAAGAAGAGGAGGAGGAGGAGGAGGAGGAGGAGGAGGAGAAATATAATAATAATAACAATAATAATAATAATCATAATCATCATCATCATCATCATCCGGACCTTCTTCCTCACTCTAGGGCAGGGTGAGGAGTAGCAACGTCCAGACAGCCAAAGTTTGCCCAGTTTAATGGACCACGCTTCCATTCACTCATCATTCAAGCCCACGGAATCCTGGCTCCATCAGCAAGGCTAAAAAAAGAAAAGAAAAAAAAAATTCACCACGTTCTGCTGCCACGTTATAAAGGGCTGCCAAATCCCTGATCACGCACTTCTCCTCACAACATTCATCCAGCCAGCTCGATCTCTTGTCAGTCTCCTAGCCTCACCGACTTCCAAACCTCTCTTCCTCACACACTCATCCACCATATCCCTCCACCTTCTCCTTGGCCTACCTCGCCTCCTCCCTCCTTCAAATTCGCTCAGATATACCTTTTTCACCACTCTTGTTATCCATTCTCTCCACATGACCATACCATCTCAGGACACTCTCTTCGATTCTGGTGTCCACAGATTTCCTCACTCCACATCTTTCACGAATTACATTACTCTATATCTTATCCACCCTCTGTACTCCACATACATTCCTCAGCAGTCCCATCTCCACTGCTCTTACTCTTGACTTTTCATTTTCATGCCACACCATAGTCTCACATCCATATGTTAAAGTTGGCACTAACATTCCTTCATGTAAGCCTCGTGCAGCTGCAACACTCAGCCTCTGTTTCTTATCAAGGCCTTCATTGCACCAGCTACTTTTCTTCCTTGTGTCACTCTACTTTCAACTTCTTTTGCACATTTTCCTCTCTTTTCTATCACTGTACCCAGGTATTTGAACTCTCTCACCAATTTCAGTCTCTCTCCATTCACTGTTACATTGCACTGGGAGTCACCTTCTCTCTCAGTAACCATCACTTTACTCTTTTTTACATTTACTCTCAAGGAACGACGCTTACAGACATCAGTAAAACTCTGCATTAGCTTACCAAGTTCTTGTCCGGTACTTGCAAGCAGTACTGCATCATCAGCATACAACAAATTTGAGATATTCCAGCCATCACAATTCATTACCAACGTCATCCCTCTCTCCATTACTCATGTTTTCACTTCTCTCATCACCCCATCCATATATATATACTGAACTATCATGGGGACATCACACAACCTTGTCGCACGCCC
>NC_136956.1:2283474-2285974 GCF_032717465.1 Coenobita brevimanus
CCGCTCGCCCTTTATCATGAACGGCGTGTGTGTGCGGTGGAGAGGCTATGTTGATCTGGAAAGGCTGGATGGCGTTGGTTGCCTGGAATATGATGAGGAGTCTGCTGCGGTGAGTATACCTGGTGTTAGTGGTGGTGTTAGTGGTGGTGTTAGTGGGGTTAGAGGTGGTGTTAGTGTGGTTATTATTATTATTATTTGGATTTTAGCATTATTATTAGTATTCTTCACATTATTATTATTATTATTATTATTATTATTATTATCATTATTATTATTATTATTATTATTATCATTATTATTATTATTATTATTATTATTATTATCAGAATTGTTGCTGCTACAGTGATGATGACGATGATGATGATGATAATAATAATAATAATAATAATAATAATAATAATAATAGTAATAATAATAATTTTCATTCATTCATTGTCAGACGCCATGTATCCCAAACGGGGTGGCCAACGGCTTAGAGTTAATTGTTTTACAGGGAGGGGCACTAATCCTCCACCAACCCAATAATAATAATAATAATAATACACTAATAATAATAATAATAATGATAATCAGTTATCACTATTTCCTTTATATATCTCTATACTCTCTGTACATAAATGAATATATATCTACTTCCATCTATCTATCTATCTATCTGTCTGCATGTATATAAGAAGCAATACAGAATATATATATAATATCTGTTTAACTGCCTCTGTCTTTCTGTCTATCTATCTATTCATTTCTCTTACGTCTCATCTCTCTCTCTCTCTCTCTCTCTCTCTCTCTCTCTCTCTAAAACTCCACTTTCTCCCCCCTCTGTCTGTCTGTCTGTCTGTCTGTCTCTGTCTCTCTCTGTCTGTCTCTCTCTCTCTAAAACTCCACTTTCTCCCCCCTCTGTCTGTCTGTCTGTCTCTCTCTCTCTCTCTCTCTCTCTCTCTCTAAAACTCCACTTTCTCCCCCCTCTGTCTGTCTGTCTGTCTGTCTGTCTGTCTCTCTCACTCTCTCTCTCTCTCTCTCTCAGGAGGAGGACCGCGTGTTGAGGGAAGAGATAGAGAAATACAAAGCCCGCCTGAGGGAGTTTGAGGAGAAGCAACGCGCCTTCCGGGTACCAACAACTGCCCACGCCCACACCCACGCCCACGCCCACGCCCACACCGAGCAGGCCAACATACAGGTCCGCTAGCAGGTGAGAAGACGGATTTTTGGCACTAGGACCCACCGTCTATACTGAATACTGAGTTTATCGGTTTTCTGGCGCCAACACCCACCGTCCATACTGAATACTGCCTGTTTTGTGGTGGGGTAGGTTAGGTTTGTGTTAGATTAGTAGTAGTAGTAGCAGTAGTAGTAGTGGCAGTAGCAATAGTAGTGGTGGTGGTGGTAGTAGTAGTAGTAGTAAGAGTAAGAGTAGTACTGTAATAGTAAGAGCAGCAGCAGCAGCAGCAGTAGTAGTAGTAGTAGTAATAATAGTTGTAAGAGTAGTAGTAGTAGTAGCAGTAGTAGTTGTGGTAGTAGTAGTAGTAGTAATAGCAGCAGTAGTAGTAGTAGTAGTAGTAGTAGTAGTAATAGCAGTAGCAGTAGTAGTAGTTGTAGTAGTAGTGCTAGTAGCAAGAGCAGTGGATCCGCCGGGTAATATCAGTGCCAGCACGTGAAGGCGTTAGGTAAGTTAGCCTACTATTATCTAACATCCCTAACACATTTCCATTTCTAACTAATTTTCTAACACATTCCTGCCTCCTGCCCTACAGATCCTGAGCCTCCTACACCGGAAATCGTAAGAGCTACCAGTGAGCCAGTCCCATCGGGGGAGAGCAGACGAGAAGGAGAAAGAAAACGAGACGCCGTAACACCTGTTCCTTTGCGATTTATTTTGCATCGGCTACCACTGTCCTTGCAACACACAAGAGAGTGAAATTTAGCGGTGGCACGGAGACGGCAAACACGTGCTCCTTAGCGATCTATTCACAATTCAAAATAACGGCCATAACGTCTGCTTGGTGGTGAGGATCGAAGAGGCGCCCAATGTATTTAAAGATTCGAATATTTAAACTTTTGAACACTGCATTTACATAACGACATTTTCAACGGTTCTAACGGCATTTAACGGACATAACTGCCATGTATTTAAATTTTCAGATATATAAACTTTCGAATGATGCATTTAAAATATTTTCAACGGTTCTAACGGCATTTAACGGACGTAACTGCCCACGTACTTGAAAATTCAAATATTTATAGATGATACATTATTTTCTAGGAGGACATTTTTAAGGGTTCAAAAATTCAAGCATAAATTTAAACGATGCACCTAACGACATTTTTAAACGGTTAAGAAAATTCAAATATTGAAATTTAAATGATGCATCTAAGAACCTTTCTAACGGTTCAGAAAATTTAAACATTTAAATCTGAACGATGCACCTAATGATATTTTTAACGGTTCTAACGGCATTTACCGGATTTTTTCCAATTTTGTGGAATTTTGAAAACAATGGAT
>NC_136956.1:2290974-2293474 GCF_032717465.1 Coenobita brevimanus
TACTACTACGACTGCTACTACTACTACTACTACAGTACTAGTACTATGGAGGGAAGAACAATGGGCATCTCATCCAGGCCATAACAACTCAGTGGTTGATGCTTCTTGTCATAAAGAACCTCTGCCAGTCTGGAGTAGAACCTCACGCCTCTGGCCCCATCCCACCTGATGCTGTCAACACAGGACAGTGAAGCCACCGTGGTGCACATGTTGCTGCCTTTCTTGATAGATTTTGTTTTTTCTTGTTCATTCCTTTTCTGTGCAGCCTTAAGAGACAGTTCACGATGACATGCTGCCATAGGAGCAAATATCCTGATGTCGAAGAACGCCCTCTGCCCACGTGTCCACAAACCTTGAGTACTGACATCCACTCTGGCATCATTTGATGTGTTTGCTGTTCTGTGGGTAAAGTGCTCACCGTCCAGGGGTAGCAGAGCTGTCTCTGTGGTGACATCATGGCATATTTCCTGCAGCATTTTGGCAGTGAGGTTGCGTACCGGTACTTCATCATGTTGAATGCAAACAAAGCCTCCCTTCTTGCACACCATTGCATGGTTTGCATCAAAGGCAGTGCCAAAGGCACAGTGTTGAGGTAGGTTCTCTATTGGCCACCCATATCTCAAGGCTATGGCGTCAATAAATTCAAGGCTATGGCGTCAATATATTCAAGGCTATGGCGTCAATAAATTCAAGGCTATGGCGTCAATAAATTCAAGGCTATGGCATCAATAAATTCAAGGCTATGGCATCAATAAATTCAAGGCTATGGCATCAATAAATTCTTGTTTGTTGAAGTGGAAGCCTTTTGTCTTGAGAGGCAGGGTCGTCAGCCAGTTCGATGCCCCAACCTCCTGTGCAATTTCAACTCTTCTGCACTGGTCTGGTGTTAGATGGTGGGTTATGTGCTGCAGCTGGTGCTGTGGTCTGGTGTTAGATGGTAGGTTATGTGCTGCAGCTGGTGCTATGGTCTGGTGTTAGATGGTGGGTTATGTGCTGCAGCTGGTGCTGTGGTCTGGTGTTAGATGGTAGGTTATGTGCTGCAGCTGGTGCTGTGGTCTGGTGTTAGATGGTGGGCTATGTGCTGCAGCTGGTGCTGTGGTCTGGTGTTAGATGGTGGGGTATGTGCGGCAGCTGGTCCTGTGGTCTGGTGTTAGATGGTGGGGTATGTGCGGCAGCTGGTGCTGTGGTCTGGTGTTAGATGGTGGGCTATGTGCTGCAGCTGGTCCTGTGGTCTGTCTTCTCGTTCCATGCTTGTCTGTGTCTCTTGCTACTACTACTACTACTTATTACTACTATTTCTACAACTATCATCACCATCTCTCATCACTGCAACTACCACCATCACCGTAACAACCACAACTACCACAACCACCACCATCACAACTAAACCCACCATAGCAACGAGAGAGAGAGAGAGAG
This sequence comes from Coenobita brevimanus, assembly GCF_032717465.1. Lineage (NCBI taxonomy): Eukaryota > Metazoa > Arthropoda > Malacostraca > Decapoda > Coenobitidae > Coenobita > Coenobita brevimanus. Next base: position 2,292,394 of record NC_136956.1, read on the forward strand.
AGAGAGAGAGAGAGAGAGAGAGAGAGAGAGAGAATCAATAATGGCAAAATATCAACGAAGGGAGCTAGGGTCGCTCTCTCTCTCTCTCTTTCTGATCCTTCCTCCATCTTCCCTCTCATCTGAAGCCCCTCTGTTTAATACGATTATCTCTCTCTCTCTCTCTCTTATTTCTTCCTCTCTCTCCCCTTTGTCCCTCCTTTCTCACTCTTCTTTCACTTCCTCTCCCCCTCCCGCCTCTCTCTCTCTCTCTCTCTCTCTCTCTCTCTCTCTCTCTCTCTCTCTCTCTCTCCCACTCTCTTTCCAGCCCTTCACTCAGTCTCCCCTCTTCCCTTTCCTGTGCTCTTTTCTTCTCTCTTCCTCCCTCCTTCCCTCTCTTTCTCTCTCTCGTTTCCTCCCTCCTCCCTCCCTCCCTGCAATCTAAGGGGAGAGAAAAAAGCCTCTCAACGCACAACAAGGCCTGGACACTGATTGGCTGAGCGTTGACAAGAGGGCGGGGCTTCTACCTTCCTCCCCTCACGACCGTTCCTCTCTCTCCTCCCCCCTTTTTCTCCCCTCCTCCCCCCTTTTCCTCCCTCCTCCCTACCCTTAGTCATCACCCAAGCATTCCTTTATTCAATTTCCATCTAATAATCACTCAGAAGTTTTATAATAACCTAAAAAAAGTGGAAATATATTGCAGACTCCATGCTTTGTTTACATCTCATGGCGCTAACCAATCAGGGACCCTCGCGCCATAAGCCGTCTCACTCTCTCCCCTTCTCTTTATTCTCCCTCCTGCTCCCTTATTTTCCCTCCACCCGGGAGAGTATCGGGTTACAGGGATGAAGGGAAGGGTGGAGGGACGGGAGGGGCGGTATCCCATCCCTCCATCTCGCTGAGTGTATGTATAAAAAAATCGGTACAAAAAACTGGATGGCCCCCCGTTTGCTCAACCCCGCTAGCCAATCACAGATGAGGCTTGGGTTCCTATGCTCGCTCTCCTGGTCTTCTGAAAGGACCAAAATCCCCATGATAAGTTCCCCTAATTCTCATTCATAGCCAATAATGCTCAAACGGACCACCAGAGCCAATGAATATTTCT
>NC_136956.1:2313474-2318474 GCF_032717465.1 Coenobita brevimanus
CCTCCCTCCTCCCTCCCTCTCTCACTCCCTCCACGTCTCTCCCCCTCCCCTTCTCTGTCCTCCCTCTCTCTCCCTTTTTTTCTCTCCCTTCTCTGTTTACTGACTTGATTTTAATCCTCCTATTCGCTTTCATTCTCCCGCCTTTTCTCCTTCTGTTCTGCTGATCCTTGTGTCTATACTTTTTATCCCCCATCCATACGTTTATTTATTCAGAACTCTCTCTCTCTCTCTCTCTCTTTGTCTGTCTGTCTGTCTGTCTGTCTCTTTGTGTCTCTATCTATCTGTCTGTCTGCCTCTCTCTCTCTACCTCTCTCTCTCTCTCTCTCTGGGTCTGTCTGTCTGTCTCTCTTTGTGTCTGTCTGTCTGCCTGTGTGTGTGTGTGTGTGTGTGTGTGTGTGTGTGTGTGTGTGTGTGTGTGTGTGTGTGTGTGTGTGTGTCTCTCTCTCTCTTCGTCTGGGTCTGTCTGTCTGTCTGTCTGTCTCTCTCTTTGTCTGGGTCTGTCTGCCTGTCTCTCTCTCTCTCTTTGTCTGGGTCTGTCTGCCTGTCTCTCTCTCTCTCTTTGTCTGGGTCTGTCTGCCTGTCTCTCTCTCTCTCTCTCTCTCTCTCTCTCCTGCAATTATCACCAGATTGACTAACATATAATCAAATCTTCCCCTTTCTCTCTCCCCTCCCCTCCCCCCTCTCTCTCTCTCCCTACCCCCTTCTCCCCTCTCTCTCTATCTCTCTCCCCTCTCTCTCAATCCTCGCTTTATTAAACACTCAAGTATTTAATAAAGAGTGAAATATGGGATTTATCATAGTGCTCTCTCTCTCTCTCTCTCTCTTACGTTGTGTATGTCGATGTCTGTCTGTCTGTCTGCTTTCTTTCCCCCCCTCTCTCTTTCTCTCTCTCTCCCTGTTTGCTCCCTCTCTCTCTCTCTCTCTCTCTGCTATCCTCCCCTCCCTCTCTCTGTTTACTCCCTCTGTTAGTCTACTCCCTTCCTTCCTCTCTCTCTCTCTCTCTCTCTCTCTCTCTCTCTCTCTCTCCCTCTCTCTCTCTCTCTGGTGATCATATGCTCTCATGTAAACACACCCAATCAGCTGATCAGATGTAAACAAACACGACCAGCTGATTACAGTGTCGATTTTCATCCAGGTGTGTCTTAATTCCCTCCTTCCTTCATTTCCTCCTTCATTTCCTTATCTTTCCTTCCTTCCCTCCTTCCTTCCTTCCCTCCTTCTTTCCTTCCTTCCTTCCTTCCTTCCCTCCCTCCTTCCTTCCTTCCCTCCTTCCTCCCTTCCCTCCTTCCTTCCTTCCTCTCCTTCATCTTTTTCTTCCCATTTCCCTAGTTTTTTCCTCTCTCTCCTCCCTTCCTTCCTCTCCCTTTCTCTCTTCCTTCCTTCCTATCCTCTCGTCTCTTCCTTCCTTCCTTCCCTCCTTCACTTCCTTATCCTTCCTTCCTTCCTCTCCCTCATTTTCTTTTTCCTCTTTTCTTCCTTCCTTCCTTCCTATCCTCTCGTCCTTCCTTCCTTCCTCCCCCTCCTCTTTCCTTTCTCTTGTTTCCCTCCTCTTTCCTTTCTCTTGCTTCCTTCCTCTCCCTATTTCCTTCCTTCCTCCCTCTCCCTTTCTCTCTTCCTTCCTTCCTATCCTCTCGTGTCTTCCTTCCTTCCTTCTTCCCCTTCCTCTTTCCTTTCTCTGGCTTCCTTCCTTTCTCCCATCTCCTTTCTTCCTTTTATCCTCTCTCTCTCTCTCTCTCTACTATCCCTACCTTCAACTTGTTTCCACATCATAGTAATAGTTTTCTCTGTAACAAGCAGCCTCGAGAGGATTATCAGATCTGTTGCTGTTTGCTTTCCTTTGTACTCCTTTCCTTCCTTCCTTCCTTCCTCTCATCTTTCCTTCCTCTCCCTTTCCCTCCTGCTTCCTTCCTTCTTCTCCCTTTCTTCCTTCCTTCCTCTCCCCTTCCTTCCTCTTCCCTTCCTTCCTTCCATCCATCCATCCTTTCTTCCTTCCTTCCATCCTTCCTTCCATCCCTCCGTCCTTCCTTCCTTTTCTTCCATTTTATCATATTTTTCCTTCACAGCCCCATCTTCTTCCTCCATCATTCTTTCCTTCCCTCCATCTTCCCGTCCTTCTCTCTCTCTCTCTCTCTCTCTCTCTCTCTCTCTCTCAAAATTATAGCGTAAATAAACTAGGCAAATGTTAGATTGAGAGATTAGAGAGAATTAGATGCATTAGAAGTGAATAGAGCAAATTAGAGAGAGAGAGATTGTGTCACTGCATTGAAGAGATAGGAATTGAGCTGTTGAGAGAGAGAGAGAGAGAGAGAGAGAGAGAGAGAGAGAGAGAGAGAGAGAGAGAGAGAAATAGAAAGGTTAATGCAAAACAATGGAAAATAGATAGATAGATAGATGGAAAGAGAGAGAGAGAGAGAGAGAGAGAGAGAGACAGAAAGAGAGAGAGAGTATACAGGTAAGGTCCTATAAAAGATTAGATTCTTAACACCCTCCAAGGAGTGGATGAGCCTGGCGAAGGAAGGAAAGAAGGAAGAACGGAAGGAAAGAAGGAGAGAAGGAAGGAAAGGAGAGAAGGAAGGAAAGAAGGAGAGAAGGAAGGAAAGGAAGGAAGGAGGGAAGGAAGGAAAGAAGGAGAGAAGGAAGGAAAGGAAGGAAGGAGGGAAGGAAGGAAAGAAGGAGAGAAGGAAGGAAAGGAAGGAAGGAGGGAAAGAAGAAAAGAAGGAATGAAGGAAAGAGGGAAGGAAGGAAAAGAGGAAGGAAGGAAGGAAAGAAGGAAGGAAGGAAAGGAAGAACGGAAGGAAGGAAGGAGGAAAGGAAGGAAGGATGGAAGGAAGGAAGGATGGAAGGAAGGAAAGGAAGAAGGGAAGGAAGGAGGGAAGGAAGGAAGGAAAGGAAGAAGGGAAGGAAGGAGGGAAGGAAGGAAGGAAGGAGGGATGGAAGGAAGGAAGGCAGGAAGGAGGAATGGAAGGAAGGAAGGATGGAGGGAAGGAAGTGAACAAGGAATGGAGGGAAAAACAGGGGGGAGAGAGAGAGAGAGAGAGAGAGAGAGAGAGCACTAAAGAACCCAACAATGAGAGGATTATCATGAGTGTTTCCTCTCTCTCTCTCTCTCTCTCTCTCTCTCTCTCTCTCCTATAATTTCTATTTCCTAGTGTTTTTCCTGACGTTTGATGATGATGATGATGATGATGATAATAATAATAATAATAATAATAGTAATAGTAGTAGTAGTAGTAGTAGTAGTAGAAGTAGTAGAAGTAGTAGTAGCAGTAGTGGTAGTAGTAGATGTCAGAGAAGACGAAGAAGAAGATGAGGAGGAGGAGGAGTGAAAGATTGATAGATAGTCCGAAATAGATATACAGCAATACAGATAGATAGATAGATAGATAGATAGATAGACAGACAGATGGATAGACAGGTAGACAGAGGAAGAGGGAATGTGTGTGTGTGTGTGTGTGTGTGTGTGTGTGTGTGTGTGTGTGTGTGTGTGTGTGTGAGAGAGAGAGAGAGAGAGAGAGAGAGAGAGCTTCCATTACCCCATTAGACTGCATTGTACACTAACTTTCCTCTCCATTAACTTATTTCTGGTCACCTTTTTGACTAGTAACCAAGGAGACGCAGTGTTAAAAGTAATCCCTGGTACTCAATGACCTTAAATCCAGTGCCATTAGAGAGAGAGAGAGAGAGAGAGAGATGATTTTGACGATGCAGACAGACAGATGGATATATAGATAAATTAAGACATATATAGATAGATAGATAGAATGTATGAAGGATGGATGGATAGATAGATAGATAGATATAGACAGATAGATAGCTGGGTAGACAGACAGAAAGACAGAGAGACAGACAGACAGATAGAGATGAAGATAGATGGATAGATAGATAGATAGACAGAACTGGACATAGATAAACAGATAGGTAGAACCCTCACCAACACAGCCACGATTGGAAAATTTTCTCTCTCCTTTGCAACTCCAGCCTTCAACAACGCAATCCATTTTATTATTATTATTATTATTATTGGTAGGTGGGGGCGCTCACCATCCACTCACTCGATTTAGTGTTGCTCTCGGGTGATTGCCCTTACTTTTCTTCTTTCCTTCCATCCTCTTCTGTCTTTCCTTCATTCTTTCCTCTTCCTTCTGCCTACGGGTAACTTTACACTCCCTCTTCTGTCTGTCTTTCCTTCATTCTTTCCTCTTCCTTCTGCCTGTGGGTGACTTTACACTCCCTCTTCTGTCTTTCTTTCCTTCATTCTTTCCTCTTCCTTCTGCCTGTGGGTGACTTTACACTCCCTCTTCTGTCTGTCTTTCCTTCATTCTTTCCTCTTCCTTCTGCCTGTGAGTGACTCTACACTGAGTGACAAGCCAAATGGTTTCCTGTACACTAGGAAACCACTTACTACGCTGGGTGGTAACCATATACCCAAATTGTGGCGCCTGGTGGTTTAGTGGGTAATTATGGCGCTCCAATCGGATTGAGCTGGTGAAGGTTTATATCCAAGGGATGGTTGGGGTTTATTGCTCACGTAATGCCACTCAGGGATGAGTGAGGCTGGTCACTCTCATCTTAAATATCAGGATAAACTTGCCTAGCCCCGGGCTCCTACGGTCCTCATGGAGCAGCGCAGGATTAGATAATAATGATGATCATTATTGTTGTTGTTGTTGTTTCGTCCTTTACAAAGTTGTAAAGATACCAGAAGGGGTCTCAGCTCACCAATTTGAGAATGTAGCAAGAAATTAACAGTAAGATACAGTGCTGGTCACGAAGAAGCGCTACGGGGAAGCTGGAGAACCGAAGTAGTGTCTGGTTCTGCCACAGAGCTACGTAGACTAAGCTGAAAAGGACGAAAATCTCTGAATGTTTAAAGTGAACCAGGATATGAAGTTACAAATCATTTAAAACACTCACCTTTGGCCAGAGCGCTCTGGATGCTTTATGGCACATTAAGAATTCAAAGTACGCTCTAAACACGTCTAAATAATCCTCTAGGTAAG
>NC_136956.1:2323474-2333474 GCF_032717465.1 Coenobita brevimanus
AACTACCACAACTACCACCACTACCACAACTACCACAACTACCACTACTACCACAACTACCACCACTACCACAACTACCACAACTACCACAACCACCACCACTACCACAACTACCACCACTACCACCACCACCACAACTACCACCACTACCACAACTACCACTACTACCACCACCACCACAACTACCACCACTACCACAACTACCACCACTGCCACCACTACTACAACTGCCACTACTACCACCACTACAACTACCACCACTACCACAACCACCACCACTACCACAACTACCACCACTACCACAACTACCACCACTACCACAACTACCACCACTACCACAACTACCACCACTACCACTACTACCACCACTACCACCACTACCACAACTACCACCACTACCACAACTACCACCACTACCACAATTACCACCACTACCACTACTACCACAACTACCACCACTACCACAACTACCACAACCACCACCACTACCACTACTACCACAACTACCACCACTACCACAACTACCACAACTACCACCACTACCACAACTACCACCACTACCACCACTACCACAACTACCACCACTACCACAACTACCACTACTACCACCACCACCACAACTACCACCACTACCACAACTACCACCACTGCCACCACCACCACAACTACCACCACTACCACAACTACCACTACTACCACCACCACCACAACTACCACCACTACCACAACTACCACTACTACCACCGCTACCACAACTATCACCACTACCACAACTACCACTACTACCACCGCTACCACAACTACCACCACTACCACAACTACCACTACTACCACAACTACCACCACTACCACAACTACCACTACTACCACAACTACCACCACCACCACTACCACAACTACCACCACCACCACAACTACCACAACTACCACCACCACCACTACCACAACTACCACAACTACCACTACCACCACTACCACAACTACCACAACTACCACAATTACCCAGATAGTCGGTTAAGATATACGTTGAGCTATTACGGGATTAGGTAACGAAGTCTCTCTCTCTCTCTCTCTCTCTCTCTCTCTCTCTCTCTTATACAAAGGGAGACAGATAGATGTACTGATAGACCTGATTTGAAAAGGGATTAGCTAATATACGTTTGGGTAAGTAGGTAGGTAGGTAGGTAAGTAGGGAGGTAGGTAGGTAGGTAGTGGAAAGGTAGGTAGGTAGGTAAGTAGGGAGGTAGGTAGGTAGGTAGTGGAAAGGTAGGTAGGTAGGTAAGTAGGGAGGTAGGTAGGTAGGAAGGTAAGTAGAATGGTTGGTAGGTGTGTATATGTTTAGTAATGTGTGTATCTATGTATGCATGTATGTACGTACGTTTTATACTGTATGTAGTTATATATAAAGACGCATAATTAGTGTGTGTGTGTGTGTGTGTGTGTGTGTGTGTGTGTGTGTGTGTGTGTACATACGGCATGGCTATATGTATACACTGTACGTTGATAAGTAGGGTGCAATTTAGTGACATGTGCACCAACGATTGTGTATGTATGTATGTATGTGTGTGTGTGTGTATGTATGTAGGTGGGTAGGTAGGTAATGTGTCCGTAAGTAGATCGGTAAGTACTTCTATACGTAGGTCGGTACATGGAAACAGGATAGGCCTAGCATGTATAATAATAATAATAATAATAATAATAATAATAATAAAAATAATAATAATAGTAATAATAATAATAATAATAATAATAATAATAATAATAATAATAAAAATAATAATAATAGTAATAATAATAATAATAATAATAATAATAATAATAACTGATAATAATAGCAGTAGTAGTATTAAAATTATTATTATTATTATTATTAATAGCAGTAGTAGTAGTAGTAGTAGTAGTAGCAATAGTTTTAGTAGTAGTAGTAGTAGTAGCAGTAGTAGTAGTAGTAGTAGTCGTAGTCGTAGTAGTAGTAGTAGTAGTAGTAGTAGTAGTAGTAGTAGTAGTAGTAGTAGTAGTAGTAGTAGTAATAACAATAATAATAATAATAATAATAATAATAATAATAATAATAATAATAATATCTAAGAAGGAGAAAAAGAAGAGGAAGACGAAGAATGTAATGACTAAGAAGAAGAAAAAGATAGAAAGGAAAGAAGACAGAAATAAATAAAGATAAAAAGAGAGATAGAAAGAAAGAAAGAAAGATTGAAAGAAAGAAAGAAAGAAAGGCAGAAAGAAAAAAAACAATATGAACTCGGAGCCAAAAATGAAAAATAAGAACAAGACAAGATGATAAAAAAACTATCTATCTATCTATCTATTGCCAGGCGCCTCAATCCCGTTTGGGGTGGCCACAAACAAATCGCCTCCATGTCGCCCTGTCCCCCGCCATTTCACTGCCCTGCTCCCAACTCACACCCCCACAAGCTCGAGTTCTGTACGATTATATTTGGAAATTGAAAGTCTATTACGATTTTGACCATAGTTCTAAAATCATATATATATTTTATCCAGAAAAGAAAATAATAACGATAATAACAAAACTTCAAATCATTATAAATTTAGGCTGGTCGCTCCATCATGACGTCATCGTAAACAACAAACATGGCCGACCTCGAACTGACAAGCCCCATATCTTTACATAAATCATCCATATTTTCCATTTCCAACAACCTCGAATATTTTTGACTTTGAGAAGGGAAAGCTTATAATAGTATTGAAAATTCTGGATGGGTAGAATATTGCCATGAAGTTTTTTTCACTACAAAAAAAGTGAAAAATAAAATTGACTCCGACTGGCTTAAAAGAGGAAAGTATCAGTGGTTGAGCTGGTACATATGTTGAGAGAGAGAGAGAGAGAGAGAGAGAGAGAGAGAGAGAGAGAGAGAGAGAGAATGATATATGGAAAAATGAAAATAGAGAAAAAAGTAGTTAAATGAGAGAGAGAGAGAGAGAGAGAGAGAGAGAGAGAGAGAAATAGTTAAACGAGAAAAAAATAGTTAAACGAGAGAGAGAGAGAGAGAGAGAGAGAGAGAGAGAGAGAGAGAGAGAGAGAGAGAGAGCTCAGCGTCACCTGTTCCGCAAAGCTTTGACCCGAGGCGTACACACACACACACACATTCACACACACGCACACACGCACGCACACAAGCATCTGCCAGGTATACACAACAAAGAACCTGAACACACACACACACACACACACACACACTAGAATTCGCTACATATACCTATCCCCACACACACATGTACACTCACAAAAGGTGTACACATGCATTAGGTACACACACACACACACACACACACACACACACACACACACACACACACACACACACACATTAGAGAGAGAGAGAGAGAGAGAAAGAGAGAGGTCTATAGGTTAATTAACAATTTATATCTATCTATCTATCTATCTATCTATCTGTCTGTCTGTCTGTCTACGTAGAGATAGATGAACAGGTTGAGAGATAAATGGAGAGAGAGAGAGAGAGAGAGAGAGAGAGAGAGAGTCCATTCTTTCCCAGACTATTTCTCTCTCTCTTTCTCTCCTTCTCTCTCTCTCTCTCTCTCTCTCTTTCATCCGTGACCAAACAAAACTCTCTCACTATTTTTTCTCTCTCTCTCACACACAGATAGCATCCAACAGGAACAGCTGGACAGCGGGGGCAGATGGGACGCCAGCCACTCTCACCCTTAACACACGAGAGCATAAGGGCGTTTTTTCCGGGACCTGACCCTGGTTTTCCTCCCCTGAGTCGCATTTATAAATACTCTTAACACATTCCAGTACGTCCTTAACCTTGTGTATCTCGTGACGTCATGTTTCTGGATCGCCTATACTCCGTTCACTGGAAATTGGCGAGCTGTGACCAGATCTTCATGCTAGTCACGAAGAAGTGCTATGGAAAGGATGTGGAGCAGTAGTATTGTCTTTTTAACACTAGAATATGATGCTAGTCACGAAGAAGTGATATGGAAAGGATGTAGAGCCGTAGTATTGTCCTTTTAATACTAGAATATGATGCTAGTCACGAAGAAGTGATATGGGGAGACGTAGAGCCGTAGTATTGTCTTTCTCTGCCACTGAGCTACGTGAAATAAGCTGTAAAAGGACGAAAATCTGGGCCAAGTTAATGTGAAAGGAGTATAGTCACGAAGAAGTGCCGTGGGAGAGGCGTAGTGAAGAGGTTATTGAAGGATGTATGTGTCTATCTGTCTGTCTATCTGGCTATCTCGCTGTCTCGTTGTCTATCTCGCTGTCTATCTTGTTATCTATCTTATTTATCTATCTATCTACAGTATATGTCTATTTATCTATCTATCTATCAACGTGAAATAAGCTGCAAAAGGACGAATATCTGGGCCAAGTCAGAATGAGGGAGTCAGCTTATTAAATCCCCCGTTAAATCCCCTATTAAATCCACCATGAAATACCCTATTAAATTCACCATTAAATCCCCTATTAATTCTCGCGTTAAATCCCCTATTAAATCCCCCCGTTACGTTCCCTATTAAATCCCCCCGTTACGTTCCCTATTAAATCCCCCGTTAAATCCCCTATTAAATTTCCCCGTTAAATCCCCTATTAAATCCCCCGTTAAATCCCCTATTAAATCCCCCGTTAAATCCCCTATTAAATCCCCTATTAACTCCCCTTTTAAATCCCCCATTAAATCCACCATTAAATCCCCTATTAAATCCCCCGTTAAATCCCCTATTAAATCCCCCGTTGAATATCGCCATTAAATATCTCAATAAATCCCCTATTAAATCTCCCATTTAGAAAAAAATAAAAAATAAATCCCTTGATGCCGTGCGTTAAGATTACTAAAATTTACATGTATATATTTTTTATGCAAGAAAGAAGGAACCTAGGGCCAGGAGTCAGCAAATTGTTCCCTTCAAGAAAATAAAAAGACAAGACAAACAACCAAACTCAAGATGCGTTCATTTCGAGATGCCTGGACACACTGCCTACCTACCTACCTACCTACCTACTTCCCCACCCCCCCCACCGACTGACCTACCTACCTACGTACCTGCATGCCTACTTCCCAACCTCCCCAGCGGTTGACATACCTACCTGCCTACCTACCTACCTACCCAACGACTGACCTACCTACCTACCTACCTACCCAACGACTGACCTACCTACCTACCTACCTACCCAACGACTGACCTACCTACCTACCTACCTACCTGCCTACTTCCCCACCTCCCTACCGACTGACCTACCTTCCTGCCTACCTACCTACCTACCCAACGACTGACCTACCTACCTACCTACCTACCTACCCAACGACTGACCTACCTACCTACCTACCTACCTACCTACCTGCCTACTTCCCCACCTCCCTACCGACAGACCTACCTACCTGCCTACTTCCCCACCTCACTACCGACTGACCTACCTTCCTGCCTACCTACCTACCTACACTTGAGGTCATAGGCAGAGAGAAATACAGACAGAGGGAGACAGTTCCAGAGTTGACCTGTTGTATACATGAAGGACTGGGAGCAGAGCACGGACAGTAGGATATACAGACAAAGGGAGACAGTTCCAGAGTTGACCTGTTGCACACACGAAGGACTGGGAGTACTGGTTAACTCTTGCATTACGGAGTTGAACAGAAAAGGGATGAAAGGCGAGTTATGATTGTGTTTTTCCCTCCGAATTTACACGTTCTGGGTTGTTTTGAAGTGTTTTGGGGTGTTTTGGGGTGTTTTGAAGTGTTTTGAAGTACTTAGAAGTGTTTTTGAAGTGTTTTGGAGTGTTTTGAAATGTCTTTAAGTGCTTTGGAGTGTTTTTGTAGTGTTTTGGAGTGTTTTAAAGTGCTTCGAAGTGTTTTTGAAGTGTTTTGGAGTGTTTTGAAATGTTTTTAGTGTTTTGGAGTGTTTTAAAGTGCTTTGAAGTGTTTTTGAAGTGTTTTCGAAGGTTTTGAAGTGTTTTGAAGTGTTTTGAAGTGTTTTGGAGTGTTTTGAAATGTTTTTGGTGTTTTGGAGTGTTTTGAAATGTATTTGGAATGTTTTGAAGTGTTTTGAAGTGCTTTGGAGTGTTTTTGAAGTGTTTTCGAATGTTTTGAAGTGTTTTGGTGTGTTTTAAAGTGTTTTGGAGTGTTTTTGAATGTTTTGAAGCGTTTTGAAGTATTCTGGAATGATATGGGGGTGTTTTGAAGTGTTTTGAAGTGTTCTGAAGCTTTCTGCGGGTGTTCTGGAGTGTTTGGAAGTGTTTGCGATGTTTTTAGAGTGTTTGGAAGTGTTTGCAGTGATTCTGGAGTGTTTGGAAGCGTTTGCAGTGTTTCTGGAGTGTTTTAGAGTGTTCTGGAGTGTTTCATAGCTTTTAGTAGCGTACCCGGCTCTTCACCAATGGAGAAGGGAGTGAAACAGCAAAGGGTTTGACTTGGGGGGGTCCTGGCCCCGACCCAAAACCTCCTTTATCTAGGCAACCAGTAGCCTGTTTGAGTGAGGAAAAAAATGACTAAATAAATGATAAGTGAATTGAAGAATATAATTTTTTGGGAATGGAGAAAGATATTAATCAAAAATATCGATTTGAGTGAAAAATTGGTTGCTTATTTCTTATTCAGTCTATTTATTTATCTATTTTTATCTCCAGTCATTCAAATACCGTGAGCGTTATAGTTCAAAGTCAATTTTAAAGTTGAAAATAAAGACAAATATAAAAATAACTGTAAACTTCCGCGGAGACTTTAATATGGAAAATTTTGAGACAATTTATAAATAGGAGAGCGACATATGGCAACACTACTTGGGGGTTGCCATTTAAGCGATTTTATAGTCAGTTTGGGAGGCTGTGATAGCAGTTTAGCGACATTTTCAGTGTTTTTCGCTCATTTTAAACCAGCCTTGGTCAATTCTTAGCGATTTCTAAATACTCTGGTGCTTAGTGAGAGAGAGAGAGAGAGAGAGAGAGAGAGAGAGAGAGAGAGAGAGAGAGCGAGAGGGAGAGAGAAAGAATGATTTATTGAAGAACAGTTTAGCAATGTCAGCTTTTCTTTCGAATATTTATCCAGCTTTGGCAATTCTAGTTCAGTTCTCATCCATTTCTAAACACTTTGATGCTGAGAGAGAGAGAGAGAGAGAGAGAGAGAGAGAGAGAGAGAGAGAGAGAGAGAGAGAGGGATATGAAATAAGAAATGAGCGAGTTTTGTCAAGGCGTCTCTGGCACCTCTGGGTCCGTGAGGGGTTACAAGACTGTCCATTTATCACAACTCTTTCCCGCCCCATGAAACCATCCATTAGAGTAAGTAATCTGGCTCTAATTCGTGTGATTAATTCGGATGGGAGAGAGAGAGAGCAGTGTGTAACGAATGGAGAGACGCCTGATTCGCACACTAACATGCATCAAGACACTCATACGCACGTTGGGTACACTTTTTAAATTTAGGCTGCTATCTCTTATATGTTTTTTGACGCCGAGAGAGAGAGAGAGAGAGAGAGAGAGAGAGAGAGAGAGAGAGAGAGAGAGAGAGATGCACAACACGAGCATCTTATACTTATTCATGGAGAAAACTTTGCAATAATCCGTCACTGCGTTCAAGTCACTAATCCCTCTAGACCAAGTTTCACAGGGGATACTCACACCCCTTCCCACCCCTGCCACCAAAATTCCAGCCCATCCCGCCCACTCCGTTGGTCCCCACGCCCACCCATTTCTTTGTCACCCCCGCCCACTCTTCTGTCCTTCACGCCCATTTCTTTGCCTTCCACGCCCACACACATACTAACTGATTAAGGAACGAATGCCATCTCTCCCTCTCTCTCTCTCTCTCCATCAATCTATCTATCTCTATCTATCTACCTATATCTACCTATCTATCTACCTATTTATCTACCTGATCCTTAATATTTCCTCCTTGACCTCTGATCTATTCCAGTAACATTGACCTATGACCACCACTACCACAACTACCACCATTACCACAACTACCACCACTACACTACTACCACTACCACAACTACCACCACTACCACAACTACCACCACTACACTACTACCACTACCACAACTACCACAACTACCACCACTACCACCACTACACTACCACCAGTATCTGAACTACCACCATTACCACAACTACCACCACTACAGTACCACCACTACCACAACTACCACCACTACACTACCACCACTATCACAACTACCACTACTACACTACCACCACTACCACCACTACCACCACTATCACAACTACCACCACTACCACAACTACCACAACTACCACCACTATCACAACTACCACTACTACACTACCACAACTACCACCACTACCACAACTACCACAACTACCACAACTACCACCACTACCACAACTACCACCATTACCACAACTACCACCACTACCACAACTACCACAACTACCACCACTATCACAACTACCACAACTACCACCACTACCACAACTACCACAACTACCACCACTATCACAACTACCACTACTACACTACCACAACTACCACCACTACCACCACTATCACAACTACCACCACTACCACAACTACCACCACTATCACAACTACCACAACTACCACAACTACCACCACTACCACAACTACCACAACTACCACAACTACCACCACTACCACCACTACCACCACTACCACAACTGCCACAACTACCACAACTGCCACAACTACCACCACTACCACCACTACCACAACTACCACAACTACCACCACTACCACAACTACCACAACTACCACCACTACCACAACTACCACCACTACACTACCACCAGTATCACAACTACCACCATTACCACAACTACCATCACTACACTACTACCACTGTCACAACTACCACCATTACCACAACTACCACAACTACCATCACCACCATTGCCACCACTACCACCATTACCACAGCTACCAGCACTACCACCACTACTACCACTCGCTTACCATCTGTTGCAAGGGAGGCTGGACACACACACACACACACACACACACACACACACACACACACACACACACACATTGAACTGGTTGCACACACGCACATTCTGCAAACTCCAAATGTACACACACACACACACACACACACACACACACTGAACTGGTTGCACACACGCACATTCTGCAAACTCCAAATGTACACACACACACACACACACACACACACACACACACACACACACACACACACACACACACACACACACACACACACACACACACCTCCGATCAACGTGAAAGGATAGACAGGGGAATATGTATCGGTCTATCTATCTGTCTATCTCTCTCTCTCTCTATCTCCATATCTATCTAGGCTATATATGGATAGATAGAAATAACTGACAATAGGCATGAAAATAGTAAAAACATAATAATAATAATGATAATAATAATAATAATAATAATAATATAATAATAATAATAATAAGAGTAATAATAATAGTAATGATAATAATAATAACAATAATAATAATAATAATAATAATAATAAAAATAATAATCATAATAATAATAGTATTAATAATAATAATAGTAATGATGATGATGATGATGATGATGATGGTGATGATAATAATAATAATAATAATAATAATAATAATAATAATAATTTCTATCTATCTATCATCTAATCCTACGTTGCCCCATGAGGAGCGTAGGAGCCCGGGGCTGGACAAGTTGGTCCTGACATTTAAGATGAGAGTGACCAGCCTCACTCATCCCTGAGTGGCATTACATGAGCAATAAACCCCAACCATCCCTTGGATATAAACCTTCACCGGCTCAATCCGATTGGAGCGCCTTAATTACCCACTAAACCACCAGGTGCCAAAATTTGGTTATATGGTTACCACCCAGCACAGTAAATGGTTTCCTGGTGTAGAGGAAACCCTTTGGCTTGACACTCAGTGTAGAGTCACCCACAGGCAGAAGGAAGAGGAAAGAATGAAGGAAAGAAAGACAGAAGAGGGAGTGTAAAGTCACCCACAGGCAGAAGGAAGAGGAAAGAATGAAGGAAAGAA
>NC_136956.1:2340974-2343474 GCF_032717465.1 Coenobita brevimanus
CTCTCTCTCTCCCGGAAGAAGTAAATTTGCGAGGCAGTCAGGTGAACGTAAAGGCTTTACCACGTTGTCGCACTCCATCTCTCTCTCTTTCTCTCTCTCTCTCTCTCTCTCTCTCTCATATCCTCCATAAAATAGATGTAATTATTGAACATCTTTCTGCCATTGAGAGAGAGAGAGAGAGAGGCGAAATACCGGATATTTAGATAGACCGAAGGATGAACAGTTAGATAGATAGATAGATAGATAGACAGATACTATAGATAGATAGAGTGAGAATGCTATAAAGAGTTCAGTGATATGTCGACGTGTGTGTGTGTGTGTGTGTGTGTGTGTGTGTGTGTGTGTGTGTGTGTGTGTGTGTGTGTGTGTGTGTGTGTGTGTGTGTGTGTGCGTGCGTGCGGATAACTGATGGTGTGTGTAGTGTACAGAACAATAAAATTACCTCACCCCAACTCGCTTCCTGCTGAGATGATGATGATGATGATGATGATGATGAACAACGCCCTTCCCCTCCCCTTCCCTCCCACTCTCTCTCCCTCCTTCTTTCCTTCCCTTCTGTTCCTTTCCTTCCCCTCCCTTATCATGTTTGTTGCGGGGGCGGGTCAGTCTGCCGGTATGGGCGTGGGTGTAGTAGTGGGTGCAAAGAAATGGACCTGATGGAATACGACCACTCATCACAAGAGCAATCACCAGTCAGTGTATAGAGAGGCGGTATATTTGGCCTACCATATAACATACTAAGGCAACATACTCGCATAGGCCTATACAGTTCCGCGGCTCCTTCAGAATTATCTGCCTCTCCCAAAAACCATCCCAGTACAAAGGTGGTTTCTGTATTACTTCTCATCACAGGTAGACGTGAGACGGGGCAGTGCGGGATGTGTAGAGGGCATGAGGCAACAGTACACAGCCACCGTTGTCTCTGCTTCAGCCACCGTTGTCTGCTTCAGCCACTGTCACCTCTGTCGTGTGGACGGGGTGCTTGGCCTGGAGCAACACCACACCCCCTGCCAGCTTTCCTCTCCGTTTCTCCTTGACCGCTTCTTTCAACTGTCGCATTTCTGACGCATAAGCTGTCTATATACCTGGGCTGCTTCCCCCAAAGAAAAGGAGGTAGCATACTAGGCCTCATTAATGGTGTAACCTGCTGCATCAAGTACTAGTCCTGAAAACTCCCTCAGTGTGCCAAAGCAGAGAGACCATCACCTTGCCAAAGACATCACTTGCCTGAATTTTGGGGGAGATGGAGACTCGTGGTGTTTCCAGCGCTTGCTTTGATTCTTTGACTCAGGTTCAAAGTGGTGATCCCAGGTGTCATCCAGAGTCACAAATCTCTGGAAGAAACTTGCTGGATCAGCCTGGAAACGGGCCAAAAACGTCCGCAAAGTGTCCAGTCTAGTCAGCCGCTGGTCTGGCGTCAACATTCTGGGCACCACCTTACGGACACCTTGTTCCTGCCCAAGATGTCAGTCAGACTAGTGTGCACTGAGCCAGCACTGATGTCCATGGTGTTGGCTACTGGCTGCACACACAAACGCCTCTCACTGAACACCATACAGTGAGTGGCAGCCATTTGATCGTCCCTGGTTGATGATTTTGGACGTCCCTGCCGTGGGTCGTCGTCAGTGCTGTCCCTGCCCCAGTTGAAATCAGCAGCCCCGCTTCTTTATGGTGCAGCAGCAAGCAGAGGCCTCACCAGCTGCGTTGTCTTCGCCTTCATGGGTTTGCCTGGCGGTCATACCCTTTATTTTATTTATCTATTTTTTTTTTTTAAGACACTTCATCACAGCACGGATTTCTTTCTGATTTGTTTTTTTTCTTTTTTTTTCTTTTTGCCTCTCTCACCTACAGTATGGTGGAGGAGGCATAAGTGGTTAGTCTGTCCGTCCGTCCTTGGGTTCGTGAGTATGAGTCCGTGGATCCGTAACACTTTTGTGGCCGCGATATCTCCTGAACCCATCCACAGTTTTCCACCAAACTTTTGTCAGTGATACAGTATGGAGGGACGATGAACTGATTACATTAGCAAGGGCATGGAGGGTGTATGACGAGTCCTGTGCAAGGCTTGGTGGAGGCGTATCGAGCTATACTTTGTGTCGATAGCTGATGGCTGGAGTTCTTGGTGTTTCATTGGGTTTTGCTCTGACCTACCGATTTTGAAAGGGCCTCACCTGCACACAAATAAAGACAGACATTTGAGTCCTTGTGTATAGTCATTTGAGGCTTTATAGTACACAGTCGTGGCCAAAAGTTGTGGTCACTCCCTTTCTTTGTGGGAGAGGCAGAGAACTTTTTGAAGGATCTGTATAAAATGCTAAAGCGTTCCTATTCCAGGCTATAGAATGCTCAAATTACTATATGCTAACAAAATATGATGAGTAGATGAATGAGTATATAAAGTCGATAAATATAACAGTAAATAAATAGAAATGAAAGAAATGCGCCAGCGAACATGAGCATTTAGGGTTTTTATATCTCGAAGTGACGTGTTTTCATATCC
>NC_136956.1:2360974-2365974 GCF_032717465.1 Coenobita brevimanus
TTCAAAAAGGTAAATTAATGAGTTTGTGAGTGAGTGAGTGAGTGAGTGACACAGTTAGGGATAGTGAATTTGGCCGCCAGTGTGTGTAAAGCTAGAGAGAGAGAGAGTCAGTGTGTGTGTGTGTGTGTGTGTGTGTGTGTGTGTGTGTGTGTGTGTGTGTGTGTGTGTGTGTGTGTGTGTGTGTGTGTGTGTGTGTGTGTGTGTGTGTGTGTGTGTGTGTGTGTGTGTGTGTGTGTGTGTGTGTGGATAGAGAGAGAGAGAGAGAGAGAGAGAGAGAGAGAAAGTCAATAAGTGTAGACAATGTGGAGAGAGAGAGAGAGAGAGAGAGAGAGAGAGAGAGAGAGAGAGAGAGAGCCAATGTGTTTTTAATCAACTGTTTTGTCAACACCAAACTCACTGACCTTCTACATACACCACCGCCCTTTGTGTCTCTCTCCCCCTCCCCCCTCCCTCACTCCCCCCTCCCCCTCCCCCTCCCTCCCTCGCTCATTTGTCTCTCTCATTAACTGCTTCTCTCTCTCTCATTCGTTTTTTCTCTCTCTCTCTCTCTGTCATTTATATTATTTCTCTCTCTCTGTCATTTATATTATTTCTCTCTCTCTCTCTCTCTCTCTCTCTCTCTCTCTCTCTCATCACGGGATAATCACCCCTAATCACGCTGTACACAAAGGCGTTTTTCAATTCATCATTATTAAGCGTTATTATTGTTGGACGGTCAATATGAGAGAGAGAGAGAGAGAGAGAGAGAGAGAGAGAGAGAGAGAGAGAGAGAGAGAGAGAGAATGAAATATATAAGAAAAATGAGAGAGATAGACAGATAAATGGTCAGAGATAGATGGATAGATAGATAGACAGGCAGATAGATAGATAGATTGGTAGTTAGAGAGAGAGAGAGAGAGAGAGAGAGAGAGAGAGAGAGAGAGAGAGAGAGAGAGAGAGAGAGAGAGAGAGAGAGAGAGAGAATACCAAGGGTCAGGACATATTTTACACTCGTATTCTCGTTGAGTAAGGAAGCTCCCTAACACCTCTTCCTTAGCGATTTATTTTTGGCTCTGGCTGGTTAATATCCTTTTGTAAGTTATGCCGAGTATGACGATATGGAAAGGATTTATGCAACACAGAAGAGGACAGGGAGAAGTAATAAGCAAAATAAATCCCTGAGGAATAATAATAATAATAATAATAATAATAATAATAATAATGAAAAAGATAATGACAACTAGTAGTAGTAGTAGTAGTAGTAGTAGTAGTAGTAGTAGTAGCAGTAGTAATAATAATAATAATGAAAAAGAAAAATAATAATAATAATAATAATAATAATGAGAAAGATAATGACAATCATCATCATCATCATCATCATCATCATCCAATCCTATATCGCCCCACAGAGGAGCGTAGGAACCCGGGGTTAGGTAAGTTGGTCCTGACATTTAAGATGAGAGTGACCAGCCTGACTCATCCCTGAGTGGCATTACATGAGCAATAAACCCCAACCATCCCTTGGATATAAACCTTCCCCGGCTCAATCCGATTGGAGCGCAGTAATTACCCACCAAACCACCAGCCGCCAAAATTTGGTTATATGGTTACCACCCAGCGTAGTAAATGGTTTCCTGGTGTACAGGAAAACATTTGGCTTGTCACTCAGTGTAGAGTCACCCACAGGCAGAAGGAAGAGGAAAGAATGAAGGAAAGATAATAATAATAATAATAATAATAATAATAATAATAATAATGACAGAAGCACCATAGCAAAAACAGAGTAGTGTCCCTTGCCAGGCCTCCACGTAACCCCATCTTCTGTCACCACAAACTCCAATCCCATTCTTCAGATCCTCACAGAAGTCACCTACCACCACAACACTTCAATATTTCTCTACTTACGTGCTCCGGGGACGGCTGGCAGCTCCACAATAACCCAATTAGTTCCGGATCAAAACACAGCAACCATCACAAAAGCCATCAAGACAAAGACAAAACTCCCGCGCTGCCAAAACATCGACAGAAAACGGGGCTCACGGACGCGCTGGGGACGAGAGCGATTATTTTTTATTGATCAAGGGCAGGTTTCTCGTCTTTAATTAGGTTCGTAACATATTCTCCCTCGCGAATTATTTATAGATAGACGAGTTTATTTATTTATTTTATTTTTTTAAATCTTCTCGTGTTGTTAGCTGTCTGTCACACGTACACTGGCTGGGGACGAGAGGTATTATCTTGATCAAGGCCTGCTCTTTCGACTTTACGTTCGAAACACATTCTTCCTAGCGACTTTTTCTGCCCAGGAAAATTTTGTATATATTTTAAGGTTCATTGCACTCGTTATACACTAATTACACTCATTATACGTTAATTAGGGTCTTATATTAGGTCAGATAATAATAATAATAATAATAATAATAATAATAATACTTAGGTCAGTAAATCATCATCATCATCATCATCATCATCCGGACCTCCTTTCCCACCCTAGGGCAGGGTGAGCAGTAGCAATGTCCAGACAGCCCAAGTTTGCCGACTCCAATGGGCCACGCGTCCATTCACCCATCATTCAAGCCCCCGGAATCCTGCCTCTATCTGATACGCCAAAAACATTCACCACGTTCTGTAGCTTCACATGAACGTATCCGATAGAGTCAATAATAATAATAATAATAAAAATAATAAAAATAATAACAATAATACCACTACCACCACCACCGCCACCACCAGCACTACTACTACTACTGCTACTACTACTACTACTACTATCACTTATCCCACTTATCAAGGAGGGATTTTTATGTATGCAAAATCTTTTTAAACACTGCAAAGATATATATAACGTTAATATTTTGATGAAGAGCTGGATATGTATGTGTGTATATATGTATGTGTGCTTATGTATGTGTATGTGTATGTATATATGTATGTGTATGTGTATGTATATATGTATGTGTATGTGTATGTATATATGTGTGTATGTATATATGTATGTGTGTATATATGTATGTATGCTTATGTATGTGTGTGTATGTATATATGTATGTGTGTATAAATGTATGTATGTGTGCTTATGTATGTGTATGTATGTATGTGTGTATTTTAATCGTTTTATATATATTTTTTCGTTTCACTTTCAGTATTGCTCATATTTTAGATATTTTAGTTCTCGATAATTCCTAAGTACAGTCATATGTAGCCTTTTATTATTTTATTATTATTATTTTATTAGATATTCACTTATTTTTTCTTAGTTCTTAGTACAGGCTTATAGAACTTTATTATTCTCGCGGCGCACGACTCTGAGGTTGTCATTATCGTACCCTGGCAACCTACCATACAAAAGTGCGTCCCATTTCGTATCATATTATACACGAATCACATTATTATACACGGATATTATTATACACGAATATATTATAAACGAATATATTTTACACGGATGTATCATACACGAATATTATTTTACACGAATATATTATACACGAACATACTATACAGGAATCACATGCGTCTCAAATTATACACGAAATGGGAGGCACTTTCGAATGGTAGGTTGCCAGGGCACGATAACAACAGCCTCAGAGTCTTGCGCCGCCTCTATGGTCGTGTTGATTTTTTAGTTGTATTTTCTTATCTTTGTATTTCTTGCCTTTGCGTTACAGGTTACATATTATTAGTCTTTTTTTCTTATTCCTGTATTTTAAAGCTTAATTTGTAATGGTTTTATATCATTAATTATATGTTTTTATTGCACTAAGACAGCAGCAGTGATTTGTTGTTTTATATACTCTATGTGTATGTGAGTGTATATGTGTATGTATGTATGTGTGTATAGTATGTATATGTATGAATGTGTGTATAGTATATGTATGTATGTGTGTATAGTATGTATATGTATGAATGTGTGTATAGTATATGTATGTATGTGTGTATAGTATGTATATGTATGTATGTGTGTATTGTGTGTATGTATGTATGTGTGTATAGTGTGTATATGTATGTATGTGTGTATAGTATGTATATGTATGTATGTGTGTATAGTATGTATATGTATGTATGTGTGTATAGTGTGTATATGTATGTATGTGTATATAGTATGTATATGTGTGTGTGTATAGTATATGTATGTATGTGTGTGTAGTATGTATATGTATGTATGTGTGTATAGTATATGTATGTATGTGTGTATAGTATATGTATGTATGTGTGTATAGTATA
The DNA here is from genome assembly GCF_032717465.1 of Coenobita brevimanus. NCBI lineage: Eukaryota > Metazoa > Arthropoda > Malacostraca > Decapoda > Coenobitidae > Coenobita > Coenobita brevimanus. Next base: position 2,365,178 of record NC_136956.1, read on the forward strand.
TGTATGTATGTGTGTATAGTATATGTATGTATGTGTGTATAGTATATGTATGTATGTGTGTATAGTGTGTGTATATCTATGCTATTGTGTATGTTCTTTACTGTACACTGGCCTCAGGAATTTAGTCATGTAATATTATGTAATCTCTATATGTATATTGTATTACGAAATGAAGAAATGATGATGATGATGATGATGATGATTACTACTGTTTCTACTACTACTTCACCACCACCACCACCACCACCACTACTACTACTACTACTGTTACTACACCACCACCACCACCACCACCACCACTACTACTACTACTACTACTGTTACTACACCACCACCACCACCACCACCACCACCACCACTACTACTACTACTACTGTTACTACACCACCACCACCACCACCACCACCACCACTACTATTACTACTACTGTTACTACACCACCACCACCACCACCACCACACAAACATGTGTGATAGAGTCAATCCGGATCATGCACTTCTCCTCACAACATTCATCCAGCCAGCTCGATCTCTAGCCTCACCGACTTCCACAATAACAAGATTTTAACGTCTGTCTGTCTTACGCTTTATAATTCTCTGCGAAATCTGCGTAAGTCCGTATTTTCGTAACTACGCAATACGGAATGTAATTAACCTACACCCAACACTAAAGACTCGTTAATTACACTCGCTGTATGCTAATTACGGGGTTTAATAGCCTAGAGAGCAATGAAGGGGTGATTAGGGTGAGAATTATGAGAGAGAGAGAGAGAGAGAGAGAGAGGGGGGGAAGGCGAG
>NC_136956.1:2370974-2373474 GCF_032717465.1 Coenobita brevimanus
GCCTCCCTCCCTCCCTCCCTGCCTCCCTCCCTTCATTTTCTCTTCCTACCTCCTTCCCTCCCTCCCTCCCTCCCTCTTCTCTCCATCTTTCCTTCCTTCCTCCCTCCCTCCCTCTTCTCTCCATCCTCCCTCCCTCCCTCCCTCTTCTCTCCATCTTTCCTTCCTTCCTCCCTCCCTCCCTCTTCTCTCCATCCTCCCTCCCTCCCTCCCTCCCTCTTCTCTCCCTCCTCCCTCCCTCCCTCCCAGATATTCCTTCAGTCTTTACTATAAAACTCAAAGCCTCTCCTTCCAGTCCATTCAGCTGGCATGGCCTTTAGTATTATTATTATTATTATTATTATTTATTAAAACAATTATTATTATTATTATTATTATTATTATTGTTATTATTATTATTATTATTATTATTATTATTATTATTATTTATCAAAACAATTATTATTATCATTATTATTATTGTTATTATTATTATTATTATTATTATTATTATTAACATCATTATTACTATTATTGCTATTATTATTATTATGATTATGATTATGATTATAATTAGTTATTATTATTATTATTATTATTATTATTATTATTATTATTATTATTATTATTATTGTTATTATTATTATTATTATTATTATTATTATTATTATTATTATTATTATTATTATTGTTATTATTACTATTCTTAGTATTAGTATTAGTATCATTGCCGTTATGTATTATTATTATTATTATTATCATCATTATTATTGTTATTATTATTATTATTATTATTATTATTATTATTATTATTATTATTATTACTTTTATTATTATTATTATTATTATTATTTTTATTATTATTGTTGTTACGATGATGATTATTATTATTGTTATTATTATTATTATTATTATTATTATTATTTGTTATTGTTGTTATTATGATTATTATTATTGTTATTATTATTGTTATTATTATTATTATTATTATTATTGTTATTATTACTATTCTTAGTATTAGTATTAGTATCATTGCCGTTATGTATTATTATTATTATTATTATTATTATTATTATTATTATTATTATCATTATCATCATAGTCATAATTTTTCCTCTCTCTCTCTCTCTCTCTAAGCGAATTAATTTAACAGAGAGGGGTACTCGTGCTGAAGTGGTGCATAAAAGGATTAAAGAGGGATTAGAGAGGGATTGGAAGGTGATGAGTGGGACTAAAGAGGATTAGATGGCCTAGAGTGGGATTAGGGAGGGATTAGGCAGCGTGGAGTGGGATTAGGGAAGGATTAGGCAGTGTGGAGTGGGATTAGGGAGGGATTAGGCAGTGTGGAGTGGGATTAGGGAGGGATTAGGCAGTGTGGAGTGGGATTAGGGAGGGATTAGGCAGCGTGGAGTGGGATTAGGGAGGGATTAGGCAGCGTGGAGTGGGATTAGGGAGGGATTAGGCAGCGTGGAGTGGGATTAGGGAGGGATTAAGCAGTGTGGAGTGGGATTAGGGAGGGATTAGGCAGTGTGGAGTGGGATTAGGGAGGGATTAGGCAGTGTGGAGTGGGATTAGGGAGGGATTAGGCAGTGTGGAGTGGGATTAGGGAGGGATTAGGCAGTGTGGAGTGGGATTAGGGAGGGATTAGGCAGTGTGGAGTGGGATTAGGGAGGGATTAAGCAGTGTGGAGTGGGATTAGGGAGGGATTAGGCAGTGTGGAGTGGGATTAGGGAGGGATTAAGCAGTGTGGAGTGGGATTAGGGAGGGATTAGGCAGTGTGGAATGGGATTAAAGGGGATTTGACCCTATAATTCGGTGCTAGTCACGAAGAAGTGCCAAGGAAGGGTTTTAGAGCCGTAGAGTTTTAACACCTTCTCTTCAGTATTGTCTTGTGGCTTCATTTATCTATCTATCTATCTATCTATCTATCTATTTATCTATTTTTATTTATCTATTTTTATATCTATCTATTTATCTATTTACTCATTTATCTATCTATTTATTTACCTATTTATCTATCTATTTATCTATTGATGCCGTTGCAAGAGGATACTGACGTGCAATTGCAGGATAAGTCGCCAAGAGGAAGGTGTTGAGAGCCCCCTATGACGGTTTAAATACGGGTCTTAGTTAATGTCTGTTTGTCTGTCTGTCTGTCTGTCTCTCTCTCTCTGCCTATCTGTCTGTCTGTCTGTCTGTCTCTAATTATTTTCCATATAATGCCTTAACACCTTCCTACAACCTACTAATCCCTCTTCCCTACCAACACACCATCCATCAATTACATGCAGGACACTACGATATAAAGCACAGGATAATTCGCAAAAGAAATGGCGTTAAGGACAAAACTGCTTAATATACAGCCAATAATCTTACTAAATTCACTATAGCCGAAGCCAGAGTCCAAGGCAAGCATCCGAACACCGCCTCCTCCACGCACCAGTATTGATTTCAAACTTGGTGCACCCTCCCCCTCCCTCCCTCCCTTTTTTCTCTCCCTTTCTCCGTAATTCCTCCCTTTCCT
>NC_136956.1:2378474-2383474 GCF_032717465.1 Coenobita brevimanus
ATTATTATTATTATTACTACTACTACAATGACCATTATTATTATTATTATTATTATTATTATTTATTGTCATAGGTGGGGGCACCCACCATTCACTCGATGTAGTGCTGCTTTCGGGTGTCTGCCCTTTCCTCCCCTCCATCCTTATTTCCTTCCATCCTCTTCTGTCTTTCCTTCATTCTTTCCTCGTCCTTCTGCCTACGGGTGACTTTACACTCCCTCTTCTGTCTTTCCTTCATTCTTTCCTCGTCCTTCTGCCTGTGGGTGACTTTACACTCCCTATTCTGTCTTTCCTTCATTCTTTCCTCGTCCTTCTGCCTACGGGTGACTTTACACTCCCTCGTCTGTCTTTCTTTCCTTCATTCTTTCCTCTTCCTTCTGCCTGGGGGTGACTCTACTCTCAGTGTCAAGCCAAAGGGTTTCCTCTACACCAGGAAACCATTTACTGTGCTGGGTGGTAACCATATAACCAAATTTTGGCACCTGGTGGTTTAGTGGGTAATTAAGGCGCTCCAATCGGATTGAGCCGGTTAAGGTTTATATCCAAGGGTTGCTTGGGGTTTATTGCTCACGTAGTGCCACTCAGGGATGAGTGAGGCTGGTCACTCTCATCTTAAATGTCAGGATCAACTTGCCCAGCCCCGGGCTCCTACGCTCCTCATGGGGCAAGGTGGATTTGATGATGGATGGATGGAAATAATAATTATTATTATTATTATTATTATTATTATTATATACCCGTCGTCTGAGGCCCAGTTACTCACCTTCGTTATAATGTTTTTAGTGTCATTTATTTTGAGTATTTCCAGTGTTGCCAAGTGTATTGAATCCCATATTCCTGTGATTATGTTTATCATTTATTGCAGTGTTGCCAAGTGTGTTATTTATTGCAGTGTTGCCAAGTGTTATTTATTGCAGTGTTGCCAAGTGTGTTATTTATTGCAGTGTGCCAAGTGTGTTATTTATTGCAGTGTTGCCAAGTGTTATTTATTGCAGTGTTGCCAAGTGTTATTTATTGCAGTGATGCCAAGTGTGTTATTTATTGCAGTGTTGCCAAGTGTGTTATTTATTGCAGTGTGCCAAGTGTGTTATTTATTGCAGTGTTGCCAAGTGTGTTATTTATTGCAGTGTTGCCAAGTGTGTTATTTATTGCAGTGTTGCCAAGTGTGTTATTTATTGCAGTGTGCCAAGTGTGTTATTTATTGCAGTGTTGCCAAGTGTTATTTATTGCAGTGTTGCCAAGTGTGTTATTTATTGCAGTGTTGCCAAGTGTGTTATTTATTGCAGTGTTGCCTTTTGGGTAGAGAGAGAGAGAGAGAGAGAGAGAATGTGTGTGTGTGTGCGTGTGTGTGTGTGTGTGTGTGTGTGCGTGTGTGTGTGTGTGTGTGTGTGTGTGTGTGTGAGAGAGAGAGAGAGAGAGAGAGAGAGAGAGAGAGAGAGAGAGAGAGAGAATGTGTGTGTGTGTGTGTGTGTGTGTGTGTGTGTGTGTGTGTGTGTGTGTGTGTGTGTGTGTGTGAGAGAGAGAGAGAGAGAGAGAGAGAGAGAGAGAGAGAGAGAGGATCAACTGAAAAGCGAGAACGACACAAAATATAAAGTTCTTTTGTGTATATGGAACAAATGAGTCTCCTTGGTTACTAGTCAGATCAACCCTCCAATCTGACTACACCTGGCCATCAACTGAGCTACAAGGGGTTGGAGATCTTTGCCGGGTTAGGACATGAGTCTCCTTGGTTACTAGTCGAACCACTTCTCAGCTCACCATCCACTCACCCGATGTAGTATTAAGTTCAGGTGACTCCACTAAGTGACACGCCAAATGATTTTCTGTAATCCTCTCTCTCTCTCTCTCTCTCTCTCTCTCTCTCTCTCTCCTTCCCTCCCTCCCTTCCTCCCTCCCTCCTCCCCCTCCCTCAAGGACAACAGTCTTAACAAGTGATGCGTGAACATGGTAACACTCCCTCCCTCCCTCCCTCCCCCCTCTTTCTCCCTCCTTTCCTCCCTCCCTCCCTCCCTCCTTCACTTCCTCCCTGTCAATTTTCGTCACTGTCTCCCCCCCTCCCTCCCTCCCCCTTTCTATCTCTCCCTCCCTCCCCTTTTCTATCTCTCCCTCCCTCCCCCTTCACCTCCCTCCCTTCCCTCCATTTCTCACTCTCACTCCCTCCAGTTACTCCTCCCTCTTCCTCCCTTTCCTTCCTCCCTTTTTTCCTCCCATCCCACCCTTCCTCTCTCCCTCTTCTTTTCTTTCTCTCTTCCTACCTCCTTTCCCTCCTTCCTTTCTTCCATTCCTTCGTTCTTTTCTTCTCTTTCCCTTCGTCACTCCCTCCTTCCTTCCTTCCTTCCTTCCTTAGTCCTTCCTTCCTTAGTCCTTCCTTAGTCCTTCCTTCCTTAGTCCTTCCTTAGTCCTTCCTTCCTTAGTCCTTCCTTAGTCCTTCCTTCCTTAGTCCTTCCTTAGTCCTCCCTTCCTTAGTCCTTCCTTAGTCCTTCCTTCCTTAGTCCTTTCTTCCTTAGTCCCTCCTTCCTTCCTTCCTTCCTTAGTCCTTCCTTCCTTCCTTCCTTCCTTCCTTAGTCCTTCCTTCCTTCCTTCCTTCCTTAGTCCTTCCTTCCTTTCCTTCCTTCCTTCCTTCCTTCCTTCTTTCCTTCCTTCCTTCCTTAGTCCTTCCTTCCTTCCTTTCCTTCCTTCCTTCCTTAGTCCTTCCTTCCTTCCTTAGTCCTTCCTTCTTTCCTTCCTTCCTTAGTCCTTCCTTCTTTCCTTCCTTCCTTCCTTAGTCCTTCCTTCCTTCCTTTCCTTCCTTCCTTCCTTAGTCCTTCCTTCCTTAGTCGTTCGTTCGTTCCTTCCTTCCTTAGTCGTTCCTTCCTTCCTTCCTTCCTTAGTCCTTCCTTCCTTCCTTCCTTCCTTCCTTAGTCGTTCCTTCCTTCCTTCCTTTCCTTCCTTCCTTAGTCGTTCCTTCCTTCCTGCCTTTCCTTCCTTCCTTCCTTAGTCCTTCCTTCCTTCTTTCCCTCCTTCCTTCCTCCCTTCTTTCCCTCCTTCCTTCCTTCTTTCCTTCCTTAGTCCTTCCTTCATTCCTTCATTCATTCCCTCCTTCCTTCCATCCTACCGTCCTTTCTTCTTTCCTTCTTTCCTTCCTTCCTTCCTTCCTTCCCTCCATCCTCCCTCCCTCCCTCCTTCATTCCTTCACTTCCCGTTTAGTTATATCTTTGACAGGTTTACAAGGCACTGGAATTTCTCTCTCTCTCTCTCTCTCTCTCTCTCTCTCTCTCTCTCTCTCTCTCTCTCACACACACACACACACACACACACACACACACATCACTATCACCCTGCCTAACCCTGCCTCACCCTACCACACTGCCTCACCCTAACACACTGCCTCATTCTATCACCCTGCTCACCCTACCACCCTGCCTAACCCTACCACACTGCCTAATCCTACCACCCTGCCTCACCCTGCCTAACCCTACCACACTGCCTCACCCTACCACACTGCCTCACCCTATCACCCTGCCTCACCCTACCACCCTGCCTCACCCTACCACACTGCCTCACCCTACCACACTGCCTCACTCTACCACCCTGCCTAACCCTACCACCCTGCCTCACCCTACCACCCTGCCTAACCCTACCACCCTGCCTCATCCTACCACACTGCCTCACCCTACCACACTGCCTTACCCTATCACCCTGCCTAACCCTATCACCCTGCCTAACCCTGTCTCATCCTACCACCCTGCCTCACCCTATCACCCTACTAACCCAACCTCACCCTTCCACCCTGCCTCACCCTACCACTCTCCTCACCCTACCACCCTGCCTCATCCTCACCCTATCACCCTGCCTCACCCTATCATCCTGCCTCACCCTATCATCCTGCCTAACTCTACCACCCTGCCTCACCCTACCACCATGCTAACCCTACCACCCTGCCTCATCCTACCACACTGCCTCACCCTACCACCCTGCCTCACCCTATCACCCTGCCTAACCCTGCCTCATCCTACCACCCTGCCTCACCCTATCACCCTGCTAACCCAGCCTCACCCTACCACCCTGCCTCACCCTACCACCATGCCTAACCTTACCACCCTGACTCATCCTACCACACTGCCTCACCCTGCCACACTGCCTATCCCTGCTCACCCTGCCTCACCCTACCACCCTACCTAACCCTGCCTCACCCTGCGACGGTAGGCATAACTCACCGTGACTGCCTGCCCGTCATAATGTGTGACATGCCTCTCTCTCTCTCTCTCTCTCTCTCTCTCTCTCTCTCTCTCTCTCTCTCTCTCATTACAAGGGGACCACCGTGTTAGTTTCCCATCAGGAGGGAGGGAGGGAGGGAGTGAGGGAGAGAGAGAGAGAGGGAGGGAGGAGGGAGGGAACCATAAAGCTGTCTGTTCCACTTAGCAAACTGACCATCTCTCTCCCTCCCTCTTTCCCTCCCTCCCTCCCTCCATACCTACCTACCTACCTACCTACCTACCTACCTGCTTACCTATCTACCTACCTACCTACCTGCCTACCTAACTTTCTGCCTACCTTCCTTCTTGTATACCGGTACCTTCTCCCTTCCTGTCTAGTTACCTACCTACCTGCCTACCTACCTACCTACCTTTTTTTATGCGAGAAAGAAGGAACCAAAGGCTGAGCCCGCAAAACGTTCCTTCCAAGAAAAAACAAAACAAAAACAGTACAAGAGAGAGCCAAATTCAAGATTCGATCATTTCGAGATGCCTGGACACACTGCGTTTGAAAGACTGGAGATCATAGGAAGTACGAAATACAGAGAGAGAGAGACAGTTCCAGAGTTGACCTGTTGCATAAATGAAGGACTGGGAGTAACGGTTAATTCTTGTATTAGAGAGTTGGACAGAAAAGGGATGAGAGTTTGCTGTTAGGCGGGTGCTACGCGCCCGTCGTAGAGGTGGAGGAATGCAAGCAGACAGTTCAGAGGAGCAGTGACCATTGAAGTAGCGATAGAAAAGAGATAAAGATGCAACAGTGCA
>NC_136956.1:2395974-2410974 GCF_032717465.1 Coenobita brevimanus
CACCTCCGTCTCTCTGGCCAGGCGTCGAAACAATTCATCTGACTCAAACTTGGTCTTCTGATCTGGTACGACCCTCGGCATCTTGAACATGAGTCGTGGCTTGGGGGGTCCTCCTTGGGGGTCGTACAGGGGCGGTACCAGGGGCCCGGAGTCGTAGTGGTGACCCAGCATGGTGGTCGTGGTGACGGGGGGTGGGGGAGCCGAGGGGGGTGCTTCGTTCATCATCATCATCTTCAGGGGGTCGTTAAGCGAGGGAGTGGTCGTACCGGTCTGTTGGAGGGTAGTGCGGTTTGATGGAGAGTTGTTGGAGGTCGTTGGGGTCTGAGTGGGTCGTTAGGGGTCTGGGGGTCGTTAGGGCTCGTTGGGGGTCGTTAGGGGTCCGGGGGTCGTTGGGAGTCGTTAGGGGTCTGGGGGTCGTTAGGGGTCCGGGGGTCGTTAGGGTCCGGGGGTCGTTAGGGGTCCGGGGGTCGTTTGGGGTCCGGGGGTCGTTAGGGGTCCGGGGTCGTTAGGAATCCGGGGGTCGTTAGGGGTCTGAGTGGGTCGTTAGGGGTCTGAGTGGGTCGTTAGGGGTCTGAGTGGGTCGTTAGGGGTCTGAGTGGGTCGTTAGGGGTCCGGGGGTCGTTAGGGGTCCGGGGGTCGTTAGGGGTCCGGGGGTCGTTAGGGGTCCGGGGGTCGTTAGGGGTCTGGAGGTCGCTAGGGGTCCGGGGGTCGTTAGGGGTCCGGGGGTCGTTAGGGGTCCGGGGGTCGTTAGGGGTCTGAGTGGGTCGTTAGGGGTCCGGGGGTCGTTAGGGGTCTTGGGGGTCGTAGAGGGACAAAGGGACGATTTTGTAGTTGTTCTCTCTCTCTCTCTCTCTTACTTCCCGACTTCCTTTCTCTCTTTATCCTCTTCCTGTTGCCTGTCTCTGTTCTTCCTCTTCCTCCTTCCGGTCAACCTCTTCCTCCTTCTCCTTCTTTGCTTCTTCCTCTTCCTCTCCTCTCTCTCTTCTCTCCAATTTTTTACCTCTTTCTTCCCTCCTCTTCCGTATTTTCTTTCTCCTCCTCCTCTTCCTCTTCTTCTTCTTAAATAATCACTTTGTCACATCACAAAATATGAGAGTGCGTTTTTCATCATTCCCGTCCATGCCAACGCACCTCAACGCACCCCGATAACGTTTAATATTAGCCAAGGCCTCTCACTCTTCTCTGTTGGTATGGAACAACGCACTCAATTTTCAGCAACGCACTCTACCCTCAGCAACGCACCCTACCCCCCAGCAACGCACTCTATCTTCAGCAACGCACTCTGACCTCAGCAGCGCACTCTACCCTCGGCAACGCACTTTGTCCTCAGCAACGCACTGTACCCTCAGCAACGCACTGTACCCTCAGCAACGCACTCGACCCTCAGCAACGCACTCTGTCCTCAGCAACTCACTCTACCTTCAGCAACGCACTTCAGTTATGTTCATTTCTCACTCGCTTCTTTCCGTCACGCACTTTTTTCTTCCTCTGAAAAGTAAATAATTCGATTCTGTTAATATGAGCCTTACTAACACACTCTAAATTTTTGGCTGTGTTCATTGTTTTTCTTTCCACGCACTTTGTCTTCCGTCACGAGGCCTTTTAAAACGCACTCTTCTCTCTCTCTCTCTCTCTCACCTTCAACACACTACCCAACCCCTTAACCACACTCTAACAGACTCCAACGCACTCCTTTTCAGTCACTCAACCTAACCTCACTCTAACAGCCTCTAACGCACTTTTTCAGCCACTCTAACCATTTTCCTTTACCCTAACGCACCCAGCAACGCACCCTAACACTTTTTCACCATGCCAACGCACTCTAGACCCTCCCGACAGCTTCCAGTGTCTCATACCACACTCTCTCATCCTCCACCGCACTTTAAATTGTCCTTTCCATAACCACATAACGCATCCTAACCGTTTTTTACCACACTACCGCACTTACTCTCACCCATAACGCACTCTTCTTATCGTCCCCGGTGTTTTAAGGGCTGTTTTGCCTTCACTTCAACGCACCCTAATATTTTTCACCATTTTCACCATAGGCACGCACTCTAAATCTTCCCCTTTCCCCTTTCGATTTCCACACACACACACACACACACACACACACACACACACACACACACACACACACACACACACACACACACATACACACACACATACACACACACACACAAACCTCTCCCTTTCCCCTCTCGATTTACACACACACACACACACACACACACACACACACACACACACACCACCGCACCGCACCGCACTCTACCTCCGCACTCTGTCAGCGAGAGCCGAACACTGCCAGTCCGCTCACACCCACAACTGACTAACCGCACTCTGGCAATTTCCCGGCCACCGCACTCTCCACTGCTTCCGTTACCACACACACACACACACACTCGCCACGCACTTTACCTAACGCACTCTATCCCTAACGCACCCCACACGCAAATTTATTCTACATCTTGCGCACTCGTAACGAAATATTTTGCACTCTCCACCTAATGCACTCTTGCTAACGCATTGTACCTAACGCACTCTATCCCCAACGCACCCCACGCAAATTTTTTCTACAACTTGCGCACTCGTAGCGAAATATTTTGCACTGTACGCTTTTGCACTGTCTGACGCACTCTACCTAACGCACTCTCTGTCTAACGCACTCTAACGCACTCTCCACCTAACGCACTCTAACGCACTCTCCACCTAACGCACTCTCTACCTAACACACACTGTCTCTAATGCTCTCTCTACCTAACACTCTATCTGTCTAACTCACTCTACCTAACACACTGTCTACCTAACGCACTCTCTAGCCAACACTTTCTCTACCTAACACTCTACCTAACGCACTCTGTACCTGACACACTCTCTACCTAACGCACTCTGCTTAATGCGCTCTTCCTAACGCACTCCACCCAATGCATTCTAACAACTACCTAATCCACTCACTACTTGACACACTCTACCCCCAACGCACTCTATACGCAGGGCAGTCCTCTTTAGTAACTTATACATTCTCCATCCCAGCACTCAACACACTCTACTTGCTAGAATTTTTCACTATCGCACTCAAAAAACACACTCCACATTAGCTCACGCACTCAACTAACGCACTGTACATGTGAGATTTGGCACTCTGTCCACCAACGCACTCTACAACAAATGATATCGCACTCAGCTAACGCACTCAGCCAACATACTCAAATAACGCACTCAACACAGCAGATTACACACTCAAGGCTTAACCCTTCACACACTTGATTTTTCACTCTGCAGTCACTAACGCACCCTACACTCGGCAGCTCTGCACCCTTTTTAACGCACTCTTCACCCTGGAATTTTCACTCTTCATGTCCTAACGCACTCTGTATCCACTAAAGCACTCTAAACGCAAAGTTACGTCCACTGACGCACTTTTGACGTAAATCTTTGTCCACTAACGCACTTTAGACGCAAACCTACGCTCATTATCGCACTTTAAACGCAAAGCTTCGTCCAGCAACGCACTTTAGACGCAAAACAATGTCGACTAACGCACTCTGGATGCAGAACAACGTCCACTAACGCACTTTAAACGCAAAGCTACGTCCATTAACGCACTTTACATTATCTATAACACTATATGTAGCTACCAACACACTCTAGACCACCTAAAACGCACTCTAAAATACCCAGTAACACTTTCTATCTATCCATGGACTCTACACCCACTAACGCACTCTACCGCCACAGCACACCTACTGACGCAGCCAACGCCACGCAGTAACGCATTCTACACCCACTAACGCACTATCCTTTCCGTAGCACTTCTTCGTGACTCGCATCATATTCTCGCCTTTGCCTACTGTTATAAACTCAGCCATCAGGATAAGAGACGATTCGTTAAATTCGGCTAAACGGATTTTTTACTTTGAAAATTTAAATATTTGAATATAAACCCTGTAACCTCTATAGGCGGGGGAGCAAACCATCCACTCAGGCGATGTAGTACAGTCTAAAAGTGACTCTTCACCGAGTGACAAGCCAAATGGTTTCGTATAACCCAGAAAGACATTTACTACGCTGGGTGGTAACCATATAACTTAGTGACGCCTGGTGGTTTAATGGGTTAAGGCGCACAAAGGTTTACATCAGGGGAAGGGCTTAGTTGTTGCTCACATTATGCTACTCAGGGACGAGGGAGGCTGGTCAAGCCGATGGGACAAAAAAAAAAAAGCGGATGAACGGATGCCTTATTATAGACACGTTTATTATTATTATTATTATTATTATTATTATTATTATTATTGTTATTATTATTATTATTATTATTATTATTATTATTATTATTATTATTACTATTATTATTATTATTATTATTATTATTATTATTATTACTCTTATTATTATTATTATTATTATTACTATTATTATTATTATTATTATTATTATTATTGCTATTATTATTGCTATCATCATCATCATCATCATCATCATCGTCATCATCATTATTATTATTATTATTATTATTATTATTATTATTATTATTACTTTACACTGAGTGACAAGCCAAATGGTTTCCTGTACACCAGGAAACCATTTACTACGCTGGGTGGTAACCATATAACCAAAGTTTGGCGCCTGGTGGTTTAGTGGGTAATTACTGCGCTCCAGTCGGACTGAGCCGGTGAAGGTTTATATCCAAGGGGTGGTTGGGGTTGATTGCTCATGTAATGCCACTCAGGGATGAGTGAGGCTGGTCACTCTCATCTTAAATATCAGGACCATCTGCCTAGGCCAGGGCTCCTACGCTCCTCATGGGGCAACGTAGGATTGGATGATGGATGGATGAATGATATTTCCTAAACTTGGTAAAACAAAAGTACAGTACTACTGCCCAGCATCATTTCCAAGGCACGTCATTGAGATCAGCACCATATTTTAGCACTTGGGTAATAATGTGGTAGGTGGTGGCGACCATCATCCACTCACGTGATGTAGTGCCACCTACCTCTTCCTTAGCCTGTATCATTCTTTTTCTGTGCCTGCCCTCCTCTCTTTCTATTTCTCCCATCTTTCCTGTCACTTCTTATTGCTTTTCTTTCCTTTACAGGTGGCTTTACATTGAGTGACAAGCCAAATGGTTTCCTGTAAGCCAAGAAACCATTTACAACGCTGGGTGGTAACCATATAACCAAACCATACGTGCTCCCTACATGTCAACAAGTGGGTTGGTGGAGGGCTAGTGCCCCTCCCTGTAAAATAGGTAACTCAAAGTCAAGTGGCCACCCCTTACGGGATTATGGCGTCTGGCAATAGATAGATAGATAGATTATTATTATTATTATTATTATTATTATTATTATTATTATTGTTGTTGTTGTTATTATTATTGCTATCATCATCATTATCATCGTCATCATCATCATCATCATTATTATTATTATTATTATTATTATTGTTGTTGTTTTCTTATTATTATTATTATTTATTATTATTATTATTATTGTTGTTGTTTTCTTCTTCTTCTTATTATTATTATTTATTATTATTATTATTATTATTATTATTATTATTATTATGCAAGTGAGATGGAGGAATAGAAGAAGGGAAAGACGAGAGGAAGGAGTAGTTGCAAGGAGAGTGGAAAGGTTACAAGAGGATGAGAAAAAGGCAGAGTATAAGAGAGAAGTGGAGGAACGATTGGGCAAATATGAATTGGAGCAGATGGGGGACGTGGAAGGTGTGTGTAAGATATTTACAGAAGAAATATGTGCAGCATGTGATGTGGTGTGTGGAAGGAAGAGAAGGCGGAGGGGGGTACAAGGAACAGTGTGGTGGACTGAAGAGGTGAAACAGGCTGTGGCACAAAAGAAGAAAGCATACAATGAATGGGTGAGAAATAGGGGCGTGGAAGAAGTTGAGAGGCGGAAGAGAGAGTTATATATAGAAAGAAAGAGAGAGGTGAAAAGATTAGTAAGAGAGAGTAAGAAAAGAGTGGATGAGGAATTTGGAAGGAATTTGAGTGTAAAGTGGAGGGACTGTAAGAAAATGTTCTGGAGAGAAGTGAAAAGAGTAAGACAGGGTGGAAGTGAAGTTAGCAGGGGAGTGAAAGATAAAAATGGTAGATTACTAGTGGAGAAGGGAGAAAAAGTGAGCAGATGGAGAGAACACTTTAAGGAATTGTTGAACGTAGAGAATGGAAGTAATGCAAGTATAAGTGGCTGGGGAATGGCTGGGAGAAGGAGGGAGGTGAGAAGACAGGAAGAAATCAGTAGGATAGAAGTTGTGGAAGCAATGAAGAAAGTTAAATCGGGGAAAGCCCCAGGAATTGATGGAGTGTGTGGTGAAATGCTGAAGCATGGGGGAGAGATAGTAGTAGAATGGATGTGGAAGATGTGCAGATTGGCCTGGGAGGAAGGTAGAGTCCCGGAGGATTGGAAGTCAGGTATAATTATTCCCTTGTACAAAGGAAAAGGGGAAAAAGAAGTGTGTGGGAATCATAGGGGCATTTGTCTTCTTAGTATAATAGGAAAAGTGTATGGTAGGATACTTATAGACAGAGTTAGAGAAAGAACAGAGAAATTAGTTGGAGAAGAACAGGGAGGCTTTAGGAAGGGAAGAGGTTGTGTAGATCAGATATTCATTCTTAGATCTTTAGTGGAAAAGTTTCTAGAGAAGGGAAAGAAGTTGTATGCGGCTTTCATGGATTTGGAGAAAGCATATGACAGGGTGGATAGACAAGGATTGTGGAAAGTGTTAAGTATATATGGAGTAGATGGGAAGTTGTTGAATGCTGTGAAGAGTATGTACGATGGTGCGAAGGCTGCAGTGCGTGTGGATGGTGAACTATGTGAATTTTTCTCTTTGAAAGTTGGTTTGAAACAAGGATGTGTCATGTCTCCATGGTTGTTCAATCTGTACATGGATGGGGTAATAAAAGAGGTACAAGGTAGGGTAGTGGATGTTGGAGTGGCCCTGGTGAGAGAGGATAGTGTTTGGAAACTCCCTGTACTGTTGTTTGCAGATGATACTGTGTTGTTGAGTGAAGACGAAGGGGAGCTGCAAGGCTTGGTGGATGAGTTTGAGAGAGTGTGTAAGAAACGGAACCTAAAGGTGAATGTAGGGAAGAGTAAAGTGATGGTCTTTGAGAGAGGTGAAGTTAGTGAATGTACAGCGAGGTTAGATGGTGAGGAATTGGAAAATGTGAGTACGTTTAAGTATTTGGGTAGTGTGATGAGTAAGGATGGAGGTTTGGAGGGTGAAGTGCTTGAAAGGGTACAGCAGGGAAGAAAGGTTGCTGGTTCCTTGAAAGCAGTGATAAGAAACAGGGAAGTGAGCATGGAAGTGAAAAAGTTACTACATGACAGTATTGTGATACCAATTCTAACGTACGGAAGTGAAGCTTGGACATTGTTGGAAGGACACAAGTCAAGAGTGAGAGCAGTGGAAATGAGTTATTTAAGAGGAGCCTGTGGAGTCACGTGGAGAGACAGGCTGACGAATGAGGATATAAAGGAGCGTTGTGGTGTGGATGTGGATGTGATAGGAAGCGTTATGAGGAACACACTGAGGTGGTTTGGCCATGTGGAGAGGATGGAGGGCGAAAGACTGACGAAGAGAGTGTATGTGAGTGAGATGGAGGGGGGAAGAGGGAGGGGGAGGCCGAGGATGAGATGGAGGGATGGGGTGGAGAGGTATATGAGAGAGGGGGGTGTGAGTTGGGAGCAGGGCAGTGAAATGGCGGGGGACAGGGCGACTTGGAGGCGATTTGTTTGTGGCTACCCCAAACGAGATTGAGGCGTCTGGCAATAGATAGATAGATAGATAGATTATTATTGTTCTTATTGTTATTATTATAATAATAATAATAATAATAATAATTATTATTATTAAAAACCTCATATTTTGTACAGTTCTTATTGATATTGTTTTTTTTGAGGGGGGGGGAGGGGGAGAGATTTAGAAGCCTGGCATATCAGGACTGTTTGAGATAGTGTTTGAGATAGTGTTTGAGATAGTGTTTGAGATAGTGTTTGAGATAGTGTTTGAGAGACTGTTTGAGAGACTGTTTAAGAGACTGTTTGAGATACTGTTTGAGATAGAGACTGTTTGAGAGACTGTTTGAGAGACTGTTTAAGAGACTGTTTGAGATACTGTTTGAGAGACTGTTTGAGAGACTGTTTGAGATAGAGACTGTTTGAGATACTGTTTGAGAGACTGTTTAAGATACTGTTTGAGAGACTGTTTGAGATAGAGACTGTTTGAGATACTGTTTGAGAGACTGTTTAAGATACTGTTTGAGAGACTGTTTGAGAGACTTTGAGATACTGTTTGAGAGACTGTTTAAGATACTGTTTGAGAGACTTGCTTGAGACACTGTTTGAGAGACTGTTTGAGATACTGTTTGAGATAGTGTTTGAGAGACTGTTTGAGATAGTGTTTGAGATAGTGTTTGAGATAGTGTTTGAGATAGTGTTTGAGATACTGTTTGAGATAGTGTTTGAGATAGTGTTTGAGATACTGTTTGAGATAGTGTTTGAGATAGTGTTTGAGATACTGTTTGAGAGACTGTTTGAGATAGTGTTTGAGATAGTGTTTGAGATAGTGTTTGAGATACTGTTTGAGATAGTGTTTGAGATAGTGTTTGAGATAGTGTTTGAGATACTGTTTGAGAGACTTTGAGATAGTGTTTGAGATACTGTTTGAGATACTGTTTGAGAGACTTTGAGATAGTGTTTGAGATACTGTTTGAGAGACTTTGAGATAGTGTTTGAGATACTGTTTGAGATACTGTTTGAGAGACTTTGAGATAGTGTTTGAGATACTGTTTGAGAGACTTTGAGATAGTGTTTGAGATACTGTTTGAGAGACTTTGAGATAGTGTTTGAGATAGTGTTTGAGATAGTGTTTGAGATAGTGTTTGAGATAGTGTTTGAGATACTGTTTGAGATAGTGTTTGAGATAGTGTTTGAGATACTGTTTGAGAGACTGTTTGAGATAGTGTTTGAGATAGTGTTTGAGATAGTGTTTGAGATAGTGTTTGAGATAGTGTTTGAGATAGTGTTTGAGATAGTGTTTGAGATAGTGTTTGAGATAGTGTTTGAGATAGTGTTTGAGATAGTGTTTGAGATACTGTTTGAGATAGTGTTTGAGATAGTGTTTGAGATAGTGTTTGAGATAGTGTTTGAGATAGTGTTTGAGATAGTGTTTGAGAGACTGTTTGAGATAGTGTTTGAGATAGTGTTTGAGATAGTGTTTGAGATAGTGTTTGAGATAGTGTTTGAGATAGTGTTTGAGATACTGTTTGAGATAGTGTTTGAGATAGTGTTTGAGATAGTGTTTGAGATAGTGTTTGAGATACTGTTTGAGATAGTGTTTGAGATAGTGTTTGAGATAGTGTTTGAGATACTGTTTGAGATACTGTTTGAGATAGTGTTTGAGATAGTGTTTGAGATACTGTTTGAGATCCTGTTTGAGATAGTGTTTGAGATAGTGTTTGAGATAGTGTTTGAGAGACTGTTTGAGAGACTGTTTGAGAGACTGTTTGAGATAGAGACCTGGGTATACTAGTGCACCTGGTATACTGGTGCACCTGGTATACTAGTGCACCTGGTATACTAGTGCACCTGGTATACCAGGTGCACCTGGTATACTAGTGCACCTGGTATACTGGTGCACCTGGTATACTGGTGCACCTGGTATACTGGTGCACCTGGGTATACTGGTGCACCTGGTATACTGGTGCACCTGGGTATACTGGTGCGCCTGGTATACTGGTGCACCTGGGTATACTGGTGCACCTGGTATACTAGTACACCTGGTATACTGGTGCACCTGGGTACTGATATTGACATCCAACAAATACTTTATAAGATATTGAGGAAAATCAAAATGGCCGCCTCATGCCTGAAAGTGTTAAATCAGAAAGTATTTGACCGATTTTGGCCAAACTCGGTGGAAAGGCAGTGGGTCAAGAGTGAACATGATTTACATAGTGTGAATGAGAGAGGGGTGTGTGAGTTGGGAGCAGGGCAGTGAAATGGCGGGGGACAGGGCGACTTGGAGGCGATTTGTTTGTGGCCACCCCAAACGGGATTGAGGCGTCTGGCAATAGATAGATAGGTAGAAAGAATGACCTTGACCTTGACCTCAGTGTTTCAAGTCAAAATCTGAAAAAAAGATTGAGTTACACCAAAAGTCCCGAAATATTACGTCTAGTGATAAAGTATTTTCATCTGTAATGTGGAGTTCTTTGAATATTGCTTCAGGATGTTCAGAATCTGTCTATCTATCTATTGCCAGACGCCTTAATCCCGTAAAGGGTGGCCAAACACAAATCGCCTCCATGTTGCCCTGTCCCCCGCCATTTCACTGCCCTTCCCCCTAGCTCATATATCTCTCCACTCCATCCCTCCATCTCATCCTCGGCTTCCCCCCCTCCACCTCACTTACATACGCTCTCCTCGTTAGTTTTTCGCTCTCCATCCTCTCCACATGGCCAAACCACCTCAGTGTGTTCCTCATAACGCTTCCTATCACATCCACATCCACACCACAACGCTCCTTTATATCCTCATTCGTCAGCCTGTCTCTCCATGTGACTCCACAGGCTCCTCTTAAATAACTCATTTCCACTGCTCTCACTCTTGACTTGTGTCCTTCCAACAACGTCCAAGCTTCACTTCCATACGTTAGAGTTGGTGTCACAATACTGTCATGTAGTAACTTTTTCACTTCCATGCTCACTTCCCTGTTTCATATCACTGCTTTCAAGGAACCAGCAACCTTTCTTCCCTGCTGTACCCTTTGAAGTACTTCATTCTAATTGTTATTATTATTATTATTATTACTATTATTATTTTAGATGTTATTAAAACTTGCCACATGCCTGTGATAAGTGTTGTTGTTTTTGTCACTATTCTTATTCTTCGTTCCGCCTACACAGTATCTGGCCATTACTGGGAGGCTGTTTGGCCAATAGCCTTCAAACTCTGTCAGGTTAATGGGCCAGCTGGCGGCTTGTTGTGGCCAGATACGATGGCCATCCATCAACCGGATCACCGGATGTTATTCACAGTATAAAACATCGCATTCCGGGATGCTGTCTCAGAAACTGCTGAAGCCACAGCTGACATTTGACACCAATACAGCCATAAGCCGGACGCAGTGCTGAAGGAGTGTGGTTCCAGTCGGTGGATTATTCTCTGAGATCGGCTGGGGTAAAAAATTGGCACTTTTGCGGATATTCTGGATGTCAGGTAATTTACCATGAAGGATTAAAGCCAGAGCCAGCACACTTGGTGGACTTATGGACTGTGATGACCTAAGGTGACCTGCACAAGATCAGTCACCTTGACCTCAAAGTCCCTCTATAGCTCGGCTTCTAGTAGGCAATGGCTGTGGCAAGTTTTTCTGTATCAAAATTGTCAGTGGATAATTTAACCGAGTTCTAGTTATTATTATTTCTACCTCCAGACGATCTTTCAGATCATCAGAATAACATCTAGGAAAGAGAGAGAGAGAGGGGGGGGAGGGAGGAAGACTTGAAAAATATCAAAAATTCGTTGCCATAGCAACGTCAGTTGGGGTGAAAATTAGTCATATGCAAAATAAAACGCAAAGGAAGAGGTGTCAAGGATTTCCCCCATCATTTCTACTCTTTCGTCACGAAGAAGTGCTATGCAAGGGATAAAGAGCCCTAGTCGTTTGACAAGAGATTAACACTAGAATAATCATGCAAAGTGCCGTGGAAAAGACGCAGAACCCTGGTATTGTTTTTTTTCTGGCACTGAGCTACGTGAAATAAGCTGCCAAAAGGAAGGAAAAATTGGAAAAAGAGGAGGGAGAAGAAGAGGAAGAAGAAAGGAGAAGGAGAAGAAGAAGAGGAGGAGGAGGAGGAGGAGAAGAAGGGAAGTAGTATTAAATGAAGAAAACACTGAATTAAAGTTGCCAAATATATGTAAACCAGAGCTCACTTGCGCACCCCACACCAACCAGCACAAGACTGAGGGACTTTGCATGTCATACCCCCGATCGCCAAGCCACGCCCACCTCTTCCACCTGGGTGCTGATTGGTCGAGAGGAGGAGCTGAGAGGCGGGGCTTGGTCGGCTTTAAGAGGCTCCTGGACGCTGATCGGCTGGGGGCGGTGACATAAGCCCCGCCTACCTCCCCTCAAGACCTATATAATGAAGTGCTTCGTGAAATATTGGTCATTCGAGAGGTTGGTGCAGTGATTAAAGAAGTAGTTTATCTATTCACCTATCTGTCTACAGTTAGAACATTACTGCTGTAAGGGGTGGCCACAAACAAATCCCAAACCTGTTGCCCTTTCCCCTGCCATTTCGGTGCCCTCCCTCTCCAACTTACACTCCCCTCACTTATATACCTCTCTACTCCATCCCTCATCACATTCTCGGTCTCCCTCTCCCCCCCTCCCTCTCACTCACTCATACACTCTTTTAGTTAGTCTCACTCCCCATCCTCCCCACATGGCCAAACCACCACAGTGTGTTCCTCATAACGCTTCCTATCAAATCCACATCCGCACCACAACGCTCCTTTATATCCTCATTTGTCAGCCTGTCTCTCCATGTGACTCCACAGGCTCCTCTTAAATAACTCATTTCCACTGCTCTCACTCTTGGCTTGTATCCTTCCAACAACGTCCAAGCTTCACTTCCATACGTTAGAGTTGGTATCACAATACTGTCATGTAGTAACTTTTTCACTTCCATGCTCACTTCCCTGTTTCTTATCACTGCTTTCAAAGAACCAGCAACCTTTCTTCCCTGCTGTACCCTTTCAAGCACTTCACCCTCCAAACCTCCATCCTTACTCATCACACTACCCAAGTACTTAAACGTACTCACAGTTTCCAATTACTCATCATCCAACCTCACTGTACATTCACTAACTTCACCTCTCTCAAAGACCATCACTTTACTCTTCCCTACAATCATCTTTACATTCCGTTTCTTACACACTCTCCCAAACTCATCCACCAAGCCTTGCAGCTCCCCTTCGTCTTCACTCAACAACACAGTATCATCTGCAAACAACAGTACAGGGAGTTTCCAAACACTATCCTCTCTCACCAGGGTCACTCCAACATCCACTGCCCTACCTTGTACCTCTTTTGTTACCCCATCCATGTACAGATTGAACAACCATGGAGACATGACACATCCCTGTTTCGACCCAACCTTCAAAGAGAAAAATTCACATAGTTCACCATCCACACGCACTGCAGCCTTAGCACCAGCATACATACTCTTCACAGCATTCAACAACTTCCCATCTACTCCATATATTCTTAATACTTTCCACAATCCTTGTCTATCCACCCTGTCATATGCTTTCTCCAAATCCATGAAGGCCACATACAACTTCTTTCCCTTCTCTAGAAACTTTTCCACTAAAGATCTAAGAATGAATATCTGATCTACACAACCTCTTCCCTTCCTAAAGCCTCCCTGTTCTCCTCCAACTAATTCCTCTGTTATTTCCCTAACTCTGTCAATAAGTATCCTACCATACACTTTTCCTATTACACTAAGAAGACAAATGCCCCTATGATTACCACACACTTCTTTTTCCCCTTTTCCTTTGTACAAGGGAATAATTATACCTGACTTCCAATCCTCTGGGACTCTGCCTTCCTCCCAGGCCAATCTGCACATCTTCCACATCCATTCTACCACTATCCCCCATGCTTCAGCATTTCACCACACACTCCATCAATTCCTGGGGCTTTCCCCAGTTTGACTTTCTTCATTGCTTCCACAACTTCTATCCTACTGATTTCTTCCTGTCTTCTCACCTCCCTCCTTCTCCCAGCCATTCCCCAGCCACTTATACTTGCATTACTTTCATTCTCTATGTTCAGCAATTCCTTAAAGTGTTCTCTCCATCTGCTCACTTTTTCTCCCTTCTCCACTAGTAATCTACCATTTTTATCTTTCACTCCCCTGCTAACCTCACTTCCACCCTGTCTGACTCTCTTCACCTCTTTCGAGAACATTTTCTTACATTCCCTCCACTTTCCACTCAAATTCCTTCCAAATTCCTCATCCACTCACTCTTTCTTACAAATCTTTTCACCTCTCTCTTCCTTTCTACATATAACTCTCTCTTCTGTCTCTCAACTTCCTCGACTCCCATGTTTCTCATCCACTCACTTCTTTTGTGCCACAGCCTGTCTCACCTCTTCATTCCACCATGCTGTTCCTTGCACCCCCTTTCGTCTTCTCTTCACCCCACACACCATCTCACATGGTGCACAGATTTCTTCTGTGAATATCTTGCACACACCTTCCACGTCCCCCGTCTGCTCCAATCCATATTTACCCAATCGCTCCTCCACTTCTCTTTTATATTCTGCCCTTTGTCCATCCTCATGTAACCTTTCCACTCTCCTTGTATGGACTGTACTACTTCCTCCTGTCCTTCCCTTCTGCTCCTCCAATTCATTTGGACCTTGATTCTGATCACCACCAAGTATTGGTCAGAAAGTCCACTCCCCCAGCCTCTATAAGCTCTTGCATCCATTACACATCTTCGCATCCTTTCATCCACACACACATATTCAATCATTGCCTTCCTTTCATTCAGTTCACCACCCACCCTTCTCATTACTCGCCATGTATACCTGTGGATCATTTTGTGCCTGAAGAGGGTATTGGCTATCACCAACCCCCTCCCAGCACAAATGTCCACTAACGCACTGTCATTCTCATCTATCTCAGCAGGCACACCTCACTCACCAACTATTCCATCCACCTTCACATTCCCTACTTTATCATTCATATCGCCAATCAAAAACACTCTCTCATTCCTTCCAAACCTTTCCATGCACACTTCCACATTTGTCCAGAACTCTTCTCTCACTCTTCTAGCACGATCTTGCGTTGGTGCATACACGCACACAATCACCCACATTTGTATTCCAACTTTCAATCTTACCCACACAATCCTTGACCCAACTGATCCATACTCTGTTATACTG
>NC_136956.1:2415974-2425974 GCF_032717465.1 Coenobita brevimanus
TTAATAGCATTTTTAGACATTTTAAATCTGTTGACAAAACCACCTTCTTATTTCTTTTTAAGTCATACTGTTTACCTGACTATGGACTTCCATTATGGAATCATAGCACATCTTTTAATTCAAATGATGAAGGCTGTACATTAGAGTACATTGATGTAGTAGAGTAACTATTGGTTGAGCACAATACCACAGTCCACCACAGTGACCTGTGTGATGTCACTGTGGTTGGCTGCTGCCCTCACCACCTCCAGCCCGCTGACCACCTCACCAAAGACAGCATCGGGCACCCAGCCACCTTCATAGTCCCTGGTGGTGATGGCAAACTGGGCAGCCCTGGCAGCACCACTCCACTCCCACCACCACACGTCCCCCGCCGTGCGTGACGCCCGGTACTGCCCACCACTGATGTCTATTATCCCTGCCCCTCCTTGTCCTCCCTTCCCTTCGTAGTCCCCACCCACCACCCACTCCCCCGGCTCACCCTTGCACCTCACGTCGTGTAATTTAGTGTTGCGGTATGAGACGCCGGTCTGGCCGGTACACAGCAGCCTAAACTGCTCTGCTGCAGGCGTGTTGGGACTCAGCCGGATGTGGACTCGCCCTCCTGTTGACCCCTCCCAAGCCAAGTCCAGGTGCACTGTGGTGGAGGAGGGGTCCATGGCCCCCACCACCTCACTCACCTGCACAACACAACAACGTCAGTCACGGAGGCAGAGACAGGAAGGAAGATATACACACAAAAAGCTGGAGGCAAGGAGAGGAGGGAGGGAGGAAAGAAGAAGTGTGAGCAAATGAAGTGGAGGAGAGGAGGAGGGCACCATGGCAAGGTTAGAGCATGTGGCAGCAGGAGAGAGAGAGAGAGGGGGGGGAGGAAAATAATAGCTAAGAGAGACAGAAAGAGAAAGGGGAGGGAGGAAAGGAATAGCTGAGAGAGAGAGAGAGAGGAAAATAATACCTAAGAGAGAGAGAGAGAGAGAGAAATAATACCTAAGAGAGAGAGAGAGGAAAATAATACCTAAGAGAGAGAGAGAAAAAAAAAATAGCTAAGAGAGAGAGAAGGAGGCAGGAAGAGTTCAGGAAAGAAATAGCTAAGAGAGGCAGAGAAAAGGAGGCAGGGAGGAAGGGAAGAAAGGAATAACTGAGAGAGAGAGAGAGAGAGAGAGAGAGAGAGAGAGAGAGAGAGAGAGAGAGAGAGAGAGAGAGAGAGAGAAGGAGGAAGGAAGGCAAGGAAGAGCCGAGAGAGAGATTTGGGTGGGGGTGGGGGAAGAAAATGTGGGCAAAATGGAAAAAGAAGAATTACCAATAAAATGATAACTGGAAAATGTGAGTACGTTTAAGTACTTGGGTAGTGTGATGAGTAAGGATGGAGGTTTGGAGGGTGAAGTGCTTGAAAGGGTACAGCAGGGAAGAAAGGTTGCTGGTTCTTTGAAAGCAGTGATAAGAAACAGGGAAGTGAGCATGGAAGTGAAAAAGTTACTACATGACAGTATTGTGATACCAACTCTAACGTATGGAAGTGAAGCTTGGACGTTGTTGGAAGGACACAAGTCAAGAGTGAGAGCAGTGGAAATGAGTTATTTAAGAGGAGCCTGTGGAGTCACGTGGAGAGACAGGCTGACGAATGAGGATATAAAGGAGCGTTGTGGTGTTGATGTGGATGTGATAGGAAGCGTTATGAGGAACACACTGAGGTGGTTTAGCCATGTGGAGAGGAAGGAGGGTGAAAGACTGACGAAGAGAGTGTATGTGAGTGAGGTGGAGGGGGGAAGAGGGAGGGGGAGGCCGAGGATGAGATGGAGGGTTGGGGTGAAGAGGTATATGAGAAAGGGGGGGGGGTAAGTTGGGAGCAGGGCAGTGAAATGGCGGGGGACAGGGCGACTTGGAGGCGATTTGTTTGTGGCCACCCCAAACGGGATTGAGGCGTCTGGCAATAGATAGATAGATAGATACAAAAACCTAGTTAAGGAAAGAGAGGAGAGTCCAATAAATAGCAATAAAGTGGGACAACATGGGACAAAGGCAGGAACATAAGTGAAAACAGGAGTGGAAAGGCACAGAGGAAATGGAAGGCAATGCAGGTGACAGAGGAAAGCCTTGAAAATATTACAACATTTTATTACACGATGAAGGAAATTAAAGGAAAGAAAACATGAGGGTGAGCAGAGGGAAAGAAAAGGAGAGAGAAGTGAAAGAAGGAAGAAAGGAGACAAGAAGAAGGAAATAAGATGAAAATGGAAGAGGCTAAATAAAGGTAAGAAGAATCAGCAAACACTTGAAAAGGAAGAAGGAAAGATAGTGTGGAGAAAATGAGAGAAAGAGAGAAATAAGAATGAAAACAGGAAAGAAACAGATTTAGACCAATGTGAAATGACAAAGAAGGAAGAAGAGAGTGTGAGACGGAGGGAAGGAAAGAAGGAAGACGAGAGTGTGAGACGGAGGGAAGGAAAGAAGGAAGACGAGAGTGTGAGACGGAGGGAAGGAAAGAAGGAAGACGAGAGTGTGAGACGGAGGGAAGGAAAGAAGGAAGACGAGAGTGTAGAGACGGAGGGAAGGAAAGAAGGAAGAAGAGAGTGTAGAGACGGAGGGAAGGAAAAAACTAAATGATAATGGAAAAAAGAGGAAAAAGAGGGAGGACGAGAAAGACGATACACGGAGAAGGAATGAAATTAAGGAGGAAGGAAAGAATGAGAGGGTGTGAGTTGAGGGAAGGCAGGAAGGAGGTAAGGTAGCAAAGAAGGTCGGAGAGGAGGCATAATGGAGGAAAGAGAAGAAAGGAAACAGAAGAAGAAGAATTGGGAAGGGAAGCGAAAAACACGAGAGAAGGATGGAAGAAAGAAAAAGGGTAAATGTGTGGGAAAGGAAAGAGAGAGGTAGAGAAATTGTAAACAGAGGAAGGAAAGAAGGAAGAGAGAGACAGAAGGAGTGTATGATGAGCAACAGGGAGAGAGGAGTGTGTATGTATGGATGTATGAGGGAGAGAATCAGTGGTATGACCTGCATCTAAAACATCCAACTTGAGGCATTAGAAATTACTGTGAGCTTCATAACACAGGCGAGATAAAAATCAGTGGTATATGTGGCTGGTATTGAGTAAGACTCAAACAGGTGAGGGAGTTGATGGTACATGTCAGAGTGGTGGAGTTACCTGCAGTGTGTGGGCGTGGGGGGGTGGGGGCTGATCCTGAAGGCAGTACATGTATAGGTGGTCATTTTCCAGGCTTATCCTGGAGGACCGGATGCGACCTTGGTCTTCTTGGACGGCAAATACCTGGCCATCCACCAGTGTCTTGATAGGTTGACTCATCTTCAGTGCCCGGCCAGCCTCCACCAGCGTCTTGATGCGCTGATTCATCTCCAGGAGGTTGTCAACCTGTGGACAGCACAAGTATTGTACATTAGTACACATGTACAATGTCAGTGTTATTAAATGGGACACTGTTAGTACATTCTTATGGACATTATTATTACATGGAGACAATACTGGTGGGGGTGCAGTGAGTAGGGACAATAGGATAACTTACTGTTATTTGCTGTGTCTTTGTGATGGTGTTGATCCTGTCCATGATGGTGGAGGCCGGGTCTGGGTGTGGTAGAAGGGTGGGGCTGTGGGTGGCATCAGTCTCCACTGGCAGTGCGTCCAGGACCGTCCTGATGGCCTCACGCACCTGTTCGTACTAACACAAACATTAATGCTGGAGGCTCTGCCAACTGTGAGCTAAGGTACACTTCACACATCAAAAGTTTGTATGTCAGTGTAAGTGTACTCATGTTACTACAGAAGCCTGGTGGTACAAGTAGAAGGCAGTGGCTACCTACCTTCATGCTGGTGGTGACAGTGTTGACATCAGGGAACTGTTCTAGGCACTTCTGCCACCAGTCTTCAAGCTTGTCACTGCATTGCTCAACGTGGTTCATGTAGTCGTCGACCTCCTCATCTGAGCCGGCATCCTGCAGACACTCCAGTCTGGCCTTCAGCTGCTTCTCTCTTTCCTCTCCTTCTTGCTTCATGGCCAGCACTCTGGCCTCCTCCTTCTCTATCAGCGTCACAGTTGCGACAATTCTCTGTGTGCTTTCATCCATCTTTTTCTTCAGCTGGAGGTTTGGTTCCTTCCGATCAGCCAGCCAGGTCCGGTACCGGTCCAGCTGGGACTGGGTTCTATGGCATTTAGTAACCTGGCTCCTCATGCTGCTCTCGTGCTCCCCCAGCAGGGACCAAAGCTCCTCGCTTATCCCGCTGGGCCCCTTCTGGGTTGTGCCACATCTTCTTTTGGCTGGCCTTTCACCAGATGGTCCAGCTTCCTGTGCCTCCTGTACACTCTTTAGTTTTTTTTATAACAGCCTCCATCCCATAGTTTACTGGGAAATTATCCAGGGAGGTGGCGGGGTGGGTGACACGGCATTCAGGGCAGGTCAGCTGGTTGTCTCTGATCAGATGTAAAATGCAGGACGAACAAAAGATGTGGCAACACGGCAGATTGCGTGGCCGATGCTCGCTCTCGTCGTAGGTGATGTAGCACACACTGCACTCCTCAGGATTGTCCTGTGCAACAACAGTAACATTGATTGCTTACAAGTAGCACATGGTGGACATTGCTGACCTTACAAGCTAAAAGATAGTTTTAATATTCATAACTCACTGATGCTAAGAAAGAAAGCAATAACATGGGCTTTATATAACTGACGTCCATACTGTACATGTGATAGTCTAATAACAGTAATGTGAACATGCCATAACAGAATATGGTATTGTAGTGTAACATGTACAGTAACACTAATATTAATAGTGAGAGACAGTACAGTAGTGAATAGTGATCTTTTTATCCACAAACTGTATGTCCAACAACATATGAATTAAGAACCTTTGTACACTAGTCCTGAATGTGACAACCCTCCTTTGTATAGTGTGTGTGTGTGTGTGTGTGTGTGTGTGTGTGTGTGTGTGTGTGTGTGTGTGTGTGTGTGTGTGTGTGTGTGTGTGTGTGTGTGTGTGTGTGTGTGTGTGTGTGTGTGTGTGTGTGTGTGCACTACATGCCATCAGTTGCTATACAGGTAAACTATTATACACTAAAAATGGGATCCCTGATACATGCTCAGAGTACAATGTATAGACTAAGGCTTATCTATCTATCTATCTATCTGTCTGTCTTCCGATGTCAGTCCGTATACCTGTCTGTCTATCTGTCTGGCTTCCAATGTCAGTCCGTATACCTGTCTGTCTATCTATCTGTTCCGTTGTCAGTCCGTATACCAGTCTATCTACCTGTCTGTCTGTCCCCTGATGTCAGTCCGTATACCTGTGTATCTATCTGTCTCCTCTGATGTCAGTCCGTATACCTGTCTATCTATCTATCTGTCTTCCCATCTGTCTATCAGTCTGTCAATAAATCTGTAGCCAGACACATTAATCCTGAAGTGCTCGGTCACCAACAAATTGCTTCCGTGTCACTTCATCCTCTACCATCAGGCTGCCCGACCTCCAACCCACACCACCTTCATTCCCTCCCCTTCTACCCCATCTCTCCATCTCATCCCGGTGTCCCTCTCCTTCTCTCCCCCTCCACCTCACTCACATACACTCTCAGTTAATCTCCAACTCTCCATTTTCAACACATGCACAAACCATGTAGGGATTTGTGTAACACTTTCCAGCACATCCACACCAACACCACAACACTCCTTCACTACCTCATTTGTCTGTCTGTTTCTCCACGTAACTACACATCCATATCAACACCGCAACATTCTTTCACTACCTCATTTGTCTGTCTCTCCACACAACTACACATCCACATCAACACCACAACACTCCTTCACTACCTCATTTGTCTGTCTGTCTCTCCACGTAACTACACATCCACATCAACACCACAACATTCCACTATCTCACTTGTCTGTGTCTCTCCACGTAACTACATATCGACATCAACACCACAGCATTCCTTCACTACCTCATTTGTCTGTCTCACTCCACACAACTCCACATCCATATCAACACCACAGTGCTCCTTCAGTCCCTCATTTGTCTGTCTGTCTCTCCACGCAGCTCCACATCCACATCAATACCACAACGTTCCTTAACTTCACATTTGTCCGTCTGTCTCTGCATGTAGCTCCACATCCACATGAACATCACACCACTCCTTCACTTCCTTATTTGTGCGTTTGTCTCTCCAGGTAACTCTACATGTTCCTCTCAGATAACTCACTTCCATTGCACTCACTCTTGCTTGTGTCCTTCCAACAGGGTCCAGGCTTCACTTCCCTATGTTAGAGTGGGGATCACCATACGGTCATGCAGGAACTTTTCTTCTTCCATGCTCACTGTCCTATTGCTCATCACTGCCCAGCACACATTGACTCCCCTCCTCTCACTTTTCTTTTCTAACTTGGCCTAAAATTTCCATCTCTCCCTTTTGAATACTGAGTTGTGACAGTATACACAAGGATAAGACAGTAGTCACGAAGAAGTGCTATGTAAAGGATGAAGGAGCCGCAGCCTTGTCTTTTTTCTGCCACTGAGCTACGTGAAGTAAGCTGCAAGAGGAGGAAAATCTAGGCCAAGTGAAGGTGAAGGAACAATACTATAAACAAATGTTGGGAAATATAAGAGTTGGTGAGTGTACTTCTCGTCGCCTCAAATATTCAGACCACGAGTCAAGTACTGTGAGTAGGTTAACAGTATCCAGTAATGATACTCACCATATTTGTTATAATGGCACTGCGTACGTCTGTGGGGGACTGTACTGCTCACTGTATACCTCTCTGGCACTTCACTGTTCACTGTATACCTCTCTGGCACTTCACTGTTCACTGTATACCTCTCTGGCACTTCACTGTTCACTGTATACCTCTCTGGCACTTCACTGTTCTCTGTATACCTCTCTGGCACTTCACTGTTCACTGTGTACCTCTCTGGCACTTCACTGTTCACTGTATACCTCTCTGGCACTTCACTGTTCACTGTATACGCACTGCAACGTTCTCTGTCGTCACTGTCAACCTGGTAAAAGATAACAAGGTTAATATCTGCCATCAGAATATCTTAGTTACCCTTTCAGTGTCAGGACGCGTTTGTTTAATAGTCTGCCCTTGCTACCACATCCCATTTTCTTTACCTTAAGACAACACACGAGGCACAGAATTCATGAAGGTCTTTTATTTTTTTTTTTTTACCCCCCTCCCCCTATCAAAAAATCTACGCTTCCTAATAGATAATTATAATGGTGTGAAGTAGGAGTAGACTGTAGCACCAGTCGAGCAGGGCAGTACTCCCATGGTGGATGGAAAGCTGATGACAGGGAGAGCTGGAGCTCCCGTTTCATCAGCCCTCAGGACTAGGTCCCGATCATATCCCCCTTTGCTGAACTTTTTCAGTGTTTCAGTAACACAGAGAGTAGGCCAGCATGCTCTCCAGTACAAGTTTTTCTAACTATCAACACCAAACTACATGCACAGTACAAACTACACTTCCTTAAAAAAAAAAAAAAAAAATGGCGTCGAATAACATAGCCTCGGAGTCCCCGGGGGGGGGGGATCATAAATACCCTCACCTTCTGCCCCTCTCCTGGTGACGACTTGAGCTGCCTGGAACCACTGTCTGACTCTCTTCTTCTTCATTTCTGCAACATTCGTGGCCTTTCCTCTAACTTTCGCTCTGTTGAGCACCACCTCTCCTTCTCTAAACCTCACCTTCTTTTTCTAACTGAGACTCAGCTGTCTGAGGCAACTGACAGCAAACCCTTTTCTGTATCCTCCTACTTTCTCTATACTCATTTCAAAGCCAAAGGTGGCTGTTGTGTATATACACGCAACGACTTATCTTGCTCTCG
The DNA here is from genome assembly GCF_032717465.1 of Coenobita brevimanus. Classification (NCBI taxonomy): domain Eukaryota; kingdom Metazoa; phylum Arthropoda; class Malacostraca; order Decapoda; family Coenobitidae; genus Coenobita; species Coenobita brevimanus. The sequence continues at coordinate 2,423,804 of NC_136956.1, forward strand.
TGTTCCAGAACTCGATTCTTCTGAATACACTCTGGCTTCGGCTTTCCTGTCGTTCTCTGACTACATAAATTATATCTGCGCTGTTTACTTTTCTCCTAATTCAACTGACTGTCAAAAATTCTTTGACTATCTTACTTCTATGATGGAACACATTCTATCCATTTCTCCTTTCTCAGAAATCTCCATTCTAGGAGATTTCAATGTTCACCACCACCTTTGGCTCTCCCCTCCTTTCACTGATGCACCTGGTGAACAAGACTACACCTTTTCTATCCTTAATGACCTAGAGCAGCTTGTACAGCACCCTACCCGTATCCCTGACCGCCTTGGAGAGAGCTCCAACATACTTGACCTCTTCCTTACAACCAATCCTTCTGCTTACACTTTTATCTTTTCTCTCCGTTGGGCTCCTCCGATCACAACCTTACCACCTTAATCTGTTCCATCACTCCAGTACAGCCTGTGGACCCTCCAAAGAAATGTCATCTGTGGCACTGTGGAGCTGTGGACTGGGAGGGCCTCAGGCAGTACTTGTTTGATTTTCCCTGGAATGATTATTGCTTCCATGGGCGGGAGCCATCTGAGTGTGCCTTGTGCATTACGGAGGTTATTCTCTCGGGCATGGAAGCATACATTCCTTTCTCATATCCATTGACTAATGCACGAAAGCCTTGGTTTAATCACTCTTGTTCTAATGCTGTCTGCAACAAGGAGAGGGCCTATAAAAGGTACCAGAGCCAACCCACCCCTGAATCACATCTTTTATACGTTTCTGCCTGGAATCGTGCTAAGTCTGTTCTTCGCTCTGCTAATAATAATTTCATCCGTACTAAATGCTCTCAACTCTCTAACTCGAATTCTTCCCTCTCCTTCTGGCACCTTGCCAAAAACCTTTCTAACAACTTTACCTCATCATCCTTCCCTCCTCTTTTCTACTCTGATGGCTCTGTAGCTATTTCTTCTACTGATAAAGCAGATCTCTTCGCTCAGACTTTCTCCTCCAATTCCACTTTAGACGATTCCGGTGCTGTGTCTCCATCACTTCCCCCCTCTCACTTTCTCATGGCTGACATTAAAATTTCTTCAGCTGATGTATTTTCTGCCATCACAGGCCTCAATACTAATAAGGCATATGGGCCTGATGGAGTCCCTCCTGTTGTTCTCAAGAACTAGGCTTCTGTGCTTACACCCTGCCTATGCAAACTCTTTCACCTTTGTCTCTCAATTTGAACCTTTCCTTCTTGTTGGAAGTTTGCTCTCATTCAGCCAGCCCCAAAGAAGAGTAACCATTCCCAACCCTCTAACTATCGTCCAATTGCTTTAACATCCTGTATCTCAAAAGCTTTCGAGTTAATTCTTAACAGAAAAATTTTAAAGCATCTTTCCTGTCACAACCTTTTTTCTGATTGTCAATATGGGTTCCGTCAGAGACGCTCCACAGGCGATCTTCTTACCTACCTTTCAGACTCCTGGTCATCCTCCTTTCGGGACTTTGGCGAAAGCTTTGCCATTGCACTTGACATCTCAAAGGCTTTCGATCGAGTCTGGCATAAATCTTTATTTTCCAAACTGCTCTCTTACGGTTTCTATCCTTCTATCTGTACCTTCATCTCTAGCTTCCTTTCTGGTCGTTCTATAGCCGCCGTTGTAGACGGCCATCGTTCTTCTCCTAGATCTATTAACAGTGGTGTTCCTCAGGGCTCTGTCCTATCACCAACTCTCTTCCTTTTGTTCATCAATGACCTTCTAAGCTGTACATCTAACCCTATCCACTCATGTGCTGATGACTCCACCCTTCACCTTTCCATTCAATTCCCGCAACGTCCATCTCAGCAGTTACTTCAACAAACAAGGGATGAGGCTATGGCACACCTAATGTCTCACTTGGCTCGTATCTCTAACTGGGGTAAAAATAATCTTGTTGTTTTTAATGCATCAAAGACTCAGTTTTTGCACCTATCAACCCGACAAAATCTTCCACAAGTATACCCCACTAATGTTTAATAATATTCAGCTTAATCCTGCATCATCCTTGAACATGCTTGGAGTTTCATTTACTCGGGACTTATCTTGGAAAGATCATATTACATCTCTTGTAAAATCTGCTTCCAAGATATTGGGTGTGCTAAGCCGACTCCGTTCCTTCTTTACCCCTGCACAATTGTTGACTC
>NC_136956.1:2433474-2473474 GCF_032717465.1 Coenobita brevimanus
CCACACCAATATACCACCACACCAGTATACCACCACACCAGTATACCACCACACCAGTATACCACCAAGCCACTTACCCACACAGCACACGATAGTCAACTGAGGCCACAGATAAAGAGTTGGAGAATGTGCGTCACGTGACTGATAAAGCCCCACCCACCCCAACCAACCCCCACCCACCCCAACCAACCCCCAACCCACCCCAACCAACCCCCAACCCACCCCAACCAACCCCCAACCCACCCCAACCAACCCCCACCCACCCCAACCAAGCCCCACTCCCCCCAACCAACCCCCACCCACCCCAACCAACCCCCAACCCACCCCAACCAACCCCCAACCCACCCCAGCCAACCCCCACCCACCCCAGCCAACCCCCAACCCACCCCAGCCAACCCCCACCCACCCCAACCAACCCCCTGCCACCCCAACCAACCCACCACCCACCCCAACCAACCCCCACTCACCCCAACCAACCCCCACCCCAACCAACCCCCACTCACCCCAAGCAACCCTCACCCACCCCAACCAACCCCCCAACCAACCCCCACCCACCCCAACCAACCCCCACTCCACCCCGACCAACCCCATGTACCCCAACCAGCCCCCCCCCCACCCAAACCAACCCCCACCCACCCCAACCAACCCCCACCCACCCTAGCCAACCCCCACCCACACCCCAACCAACCCCACCCAACCCAACCAGCTCCCCCACCCACCCCAACCAACCCCCACCCTAGCCAACCCCCACCCACCCCAACCAACCCCACCCAACCCAACCAGCCCCCACCCACCCCAACCAACCCACATCATCATCACCAATTAGGTATGTTAGGGTAGGGCAGTGAAAGATAGGGTAGGGAAGGGTAGGGTAGGGTAGAGTTAGAAATGGTTGGGTAAAGTAGGGTAGGGTAAGGAAGGATTAGGTCATTAGGGTTTGGTGGAGATGGGTAGGGAAGGATAGGCAAGGATTGAGTAGGGTAGGAAAGGCAAGGAAATGGTAGGGTAGGGTAAGGTAACAAAGATATGGGTAGTATAGGGTAGGGAAGGCAAGGTTAGGGTAGGGTAGCATAGGAAAGGCAAGGGTAGGGTAGGGTAGGGAAGGCAAGGGTAGGGTAAAGTAGGGAAGGCAAGGGTTGGGTACGGTAGGGTATGGAAGACAAGGGTAGGGTAGGCTAGGGTATGGAAGGCAAGGGTAGGGTAGGGTAGGGAAGGCAAGGGTAGGGTAGGGCAGGGAAGGCTAGGATAGGATAGGGTAGGGTTGGGAAGGCAAGGGTAGGGCAAGGAAGGCAAGGGTATGGTAGGGTTGGGAAGGCAAGGGTATGGTAGGGTAGGGAAGGCAAGGATAGGGTAGGGTAGGGAAGGCAAGGGTAGGTTAGGGTAGGGTAGGGAAGGCAAGGGTAGGGTAGGGTAGGGAATGCAAGGGTAGGGCAGGGAAGGCAAGGGTAGAGTAGGGTAAGGAAGGCAAGGGTAGGGTAGGGTAGGGAAGGGCAGGGTAGGGTAGGGTAGGGAAGGCAAGGGTAGGGAAGGCAAGGGTAGGGTAGGGTAGGGAAGTCAAGGGTAGGGTAGGGTATAGTAGGGAAGACAAGGGGAGTGTAGGGTAGGGAAGGGCAGGGTAAGGTAGGGAAGGCAAGGGCAGGGTAGAGTAGGGAATGGCAGGGTAGGGTAGAGAGGGCAAGGGTAGGGTAAGGTAGGGAATGGCAGGGTAGGGTAGGGAAGGCAAGGGTAGGGTAGGGTAGGGGAGGGGAGGGAAGGCAAGGGTAAGGATTGTAGGGAAAGCAAGGGCAGGGTAGGGTAGGGATGGGCAGGGTAGGGTAGGGAAGGCAAAGGCAGGGTAGGATAGGGTAGAGTAGGCAAGCGTAGGATAGGGTAGGGAAGGCAAGGGTAGGGTAGGGTAGGGTAGGGAAGGCAAGGGTAGGGTAGGGTAGGGTAGGGAAGGCAAAGGTAGGGTAGGGTAGTGGTAAAGTTGGGAAGGCAATGGTAGGGTAGGGTAGGGATGGCAAGGGTAGGGTAGTGTAGGGTAGGGAAGGCAAGGGAAGGGTAGGGTAGGGAAGGCAAGGGTAGGGTAGGGTAGGGTAGGGAAGGCAAGGGTAGGGTAGGGTAGGGGAGGCAAGGGTAGGGTAGGGTAGGGTAGGGGAGGCAAGGGTAGGGTAGGGTAGGGAAGGCTAGGGTAGGGTAGGTTAGGAAATGCAAGGGTAGGTTAAGGAAGGCAAGGGTAGGGTAGGGTAGGGTAGGGAAGGCAAGGGTAGGGTAGGGAAGGCAAGGGTAGGGTAGGGTATGAAAGGCAAGGGTAGGGTAGGGTATGAAAGGCAAGGTAGGGTAGGGTAGGGAAGGCAAGGTTAGGGTAGGGTAGGGTAGGGAAGGCAAGGGTAGGGTAGGGTAGGGCAGGGTATGGTAGGGTATGGAAGGCAAGGGTAGGGTAGGGTATGGAAGGCAAGGGTAGGCTAGGGCAGGGTAGAGCAGAGTGGTAAATCAGGAATGTCTTCAGGCACTGATAAGGTCAACACTATCATCGTTATCGCCTCAACTGATAACTTGATCATAACTCTTTGGGAAGGGTGACTCCAAGGTTAGCCAGGGCGTTATGTTATGTTATGTTATGCTATGGTATGTTTTGCAATGATATGTTATTCTGGGTTATGATATGCTATGCTATTATGCTTTGCTGTGGTCAGGAACACTTATGATATTAGGTGATATTAGTAAGGCACAAATGATAGCGTCACAGTGTTATGCTATGCTATGTTACGCTGTGCTATGCTATACTATGGTATGTTATGCTGTGATATTGTATGTTATGCTATCCTATGCTAAGTTATGCTATGGTCAGGAAGGCTTATCATATACATGGGAATAGTATTAGTCACAAATTATAGCGACACAGTGCTATGCTGTGCTATGTTATGGTCATTATACCACCACACCAATATACCACCACACCAATATACCACCACACCAGTATACCACCACACCAGTATACCACCACACCAATATACCACCACACCAATATACCACCACACCAATATACCACCACACCAGTATACCACCACACCAGTATACCACCACACCAATATACCACCACACCAATATACCACCACACCAATATACCACCACACCAGTATACCACCACATCAATATACCACCACACCAATATACCACGACACCAATATACCACTACACCATTATACCACCACACCAGTATACCACCACACCAGTATACCACCACACCAATATGCCACGACACCAGTATACCACCACACCAGTATACCACCACACCAGTATACCACCACACCAATATACCACCACACCAGTATACCACCAGGCCAGTATACCACCACACCAATATACCACCACACCAGTATACCACCACACCAGTATACCACCAGGCCAGTATACCACCACACCAATATACCACCACACCAGTATACCACCACACCAGTATACCACCACACCAATATACCACCACACCAATATACCACCACACCAATATACCACCACACCAATATACCACCACACCAATATACCACCACACCAATATACCACCACACCAGTATATCACCACACCAGTATACCACCACACCAATATACCACCACACCAATATACCACCACACCAGTATACCACCACACCATTATACCACCACGCCAATATACCCCCACACCAGTAAACCACCATACCAATATACCACCACACCAGTATACCACCACACCAGTATACCACCACACCAATATACCACCACACCAGTATACCACCACACCAGTATACCACCACACCAGTAACACCACACCAATATACCACCACACCAGTATACCACCACACCAATATACCACCACACCAGTATACCACCACACCAGTATACCACCACACCAGTATACCACCACACCAGTATACCACCAAGCCACTTACCCACACAGCACACGATAGTCAACTGAGGCCACAGATAAAGAGTTGGAGAATGTGCGTCACGTGACTGATAAAGCCCCACTCCACCCCCAACCTAACCCCCACCCACCCCAACCAACCCCCAACCCACCCCAACCAACCCCCAACCCACCCCAACCAACCCCCCACCCACCCCAACCAAGCCCCACTCACCCCAACCAACCCCCACCCACCCCAACCAACCCCCAACCCACCCCAACCAACCCCCAACCCACCCCAGCCAACCCCCACCCACCCCAGCCAACCCCCCACCCACCCCAGCCAACCCCCAACCCACCCCAACCAACCCCCACCCACCCCAACCAACCCCTACCCACCCCAACCAACCACCACCCACCCCAACCAACCCCCACTCACCCCAACAAACCCCACTCACCCCAACCAACCCCCACCCACCCCAACCAACCCACACCCACCCCAACCAACCCCCCAACCAACCCCCACCCACCCCAACCAACCCCCACCCACCCCGACCAACCCCATGTACCCCAACCAACCCCCACCCACCCCAACCAACCCCCACCCACCCCAACCAACCCCCACCCACCCTAGCCAACCCCCACCCACCCCAACCAACCCCACCCAACCCAACCAGCCCCCACCCACCCCAACCAACCCCCACCCACCCTAGCCAACCCCCACCCACCCCAACCAACCCCACCCACCCCAACCAGCCCCCACCCACCCCAACCAACCCACATCATCATCACCAATTAGGTATGTTAGGGTAGGGCAGTGAAAGATAGGGTAGGGAAGGGTAGGGTAGGGTAGAGTTAGAAATGGTTGGGTAAAGTAGGGTAGGGTAAGGAAGGATTGGGCCGGCTAGGGTTTGGTGGAGATGGGTAGGGAAGGATAGGCAAGGATTGAGTAGGGTAGGAAAGGCAAGGAAATGGTAGGGTAGGGTAAGGTAACAAAGATATGGGTAGTATAGGGTAGGGAAGGCAAGGTTAGGGTAGGGTAGCATAGGAAAGGCAAGGGTAGGGTAGGGTAGGGAAGGCAAGGGTAGGGTAAAGTAGGGAAGGCAAGGGTTGGGTACGGTAGGGTATGGAAGACAAGGGTAGGGTAGGCTAGGGTATGGAAGGCAAGGGTAGGGTAGGGTAGGGAAGGCAAGGGTAGGGTAGGGCAGGGAAGGCTAAGATAGGATAGGGTAGGGTTGGGAAGGCAAGGGTAGGGCAAGGAAGGCAAGGGTATGGTAGGGTTGGGAAGGCAAGGGTATGGTAGGGTAGGGAAGGCAAGGATAGGGTAGGGTAGGGAAGGCAAGGGTAGGTTAGGGTAGGGTAGGGAAGGCAAGGGTAGGGTAGGGTAGGGAATGCAAGGGTAGGGCAGGGAAGGCAAGGGTAGAGTAGGGTAAGGAAGGCAAGGGTAGGGTAGGGTAGGGAAGGGCAGGGTAGGGTAGGGTAGGGAAGGCAAGGGTAGGGAAGGCAAGGGTAGGGTAGGGTAGGGAAGTCAAGGGTAGGGTAGGGTATAGTAGGGAAGACAAGGGGAGTGTAGGGTAGGGAAGGGCAGGGTAAGGTAGGGAAGGCAAGGGCAGGGTAGAGTAGGGAATGGCAGGGTAGGGTAGAGAAGACAAGGGTAGGGTAAGGTAGGGAAGGGCAGGGTAGGGTAGGGAAGGGAAGGCAAGGGTAGGGTAGGGGAGGGAAGGCAAGGGTAAGGATTGTAGGGAAAGCGAGGGCAGGGTAGGGTAGGGATGGGCAGGGTAGGGTAGGGAAGGCAAAGGCAGGGTAGGATAGGGTAGAGTAGGCAAGCGTAGGATAGGGTAGGGAAGGCAAGGGTAGGGTAGGGTAGGGTAGGGAAGGCAAGGGTAGGGTAGGGTAGGGTAGGGAAGGCAAAGGTAGGGTAGGGTAGTGGTAAAGTTGGGAAGGCAATGGTAGGGTAGGGTAGGGATGGCAAGGGTAGGGTAGTGTAGGGTAGGGAAGGCAAGGGAAGGGTAGGGTAGGGAAGGCAAGGGTAGGGTAGGGTAGGGTAGGGAAGGCAAGGGTAGGGTAGGGTAGGGAAGGCAAGGGTAGGGTAGGGTAGGGTAGGGGAGGCAAGGGTAGGGTAGGGTAGGGAAGGCTAGGGTAGGGTAGGTTAGGAAATGCAAGGGTAGGTTAAGGAAGGCAAGGGTAGGGTAGGGTAGGGTAGGGAAGGCAAGGGTAGGGTAGGGAAGGCAAGGGTAGGGTAGGGTATGAAAGGCAAGGGTAGGGTAGGGTATGAAAGGCAAGGTAGGGTAGGGTAGGGAAGGCAAGGTTAGGGTAGGGTAGGGTAGGGGAGGCAAGGGTAGGGTAGGGTAGGGAAGACAAGGGTAGGGTAGGGTATGAAAGACAAGGGTAGGGTAGGGTATGGAAGGCAAGGGTAGGGTAGGGCAGGGTAGAGCAGAGTGGTAAATCAGGAATGTCTTCAGGCACTGATAAGGTCAACACTATCATCGTTATCGCCTCAACTGATAACTTAATCACAACTCTTTGGTAAGGGTGCCTCCAAGGTTAGCCAGGGCGTTAGGTTATGCTATGTTATGTTATGCTATGGTATGTTATGCTATGGTATGTTTTGCAATGGTATGTTATTCTGGGTTATGATATGCTATGCTATTATGCTATGCTGTGGTCAGGAACACTTATGATATTAGGTGATATTAGTAAGGCACAAATGATAGCGTCACAGTGTTATGCTATGCTATGTTACGCTGTGCTATGCTATACTATGGTATGTTATGCTGTGATATTGTATGTTATGCTATCCTATGCTAAGTTATGCTATGGTCAGGAAGGCTTATCATATACATGGGAATAGTATTAGTCACAAATTATAGCGACACAGTGCTATGCTGTGCTATGTTATGGTCATTATACCACCACACCAATATACCACCACACCAATATACCACCACACCAGTATACCACCACACCAGTATACCACCACACCAATATACCACGACACCAATATACCACCACACCAATATACCACCACACCAGTATACCACCACACCAGTATACCACCACACCAATATACCACCACACCAATATACCACCACACCAATATACCACCACACCAGTATACCACCACATCAATATACCACCACACCAATATACCACGACACCAATATACCACTACACCATTATACCACCACACCAGTATACCACCACACCAGTATACCACCACACCAATATGCCACGACACCAGTATACCACCACACCAGTATACCACCACACCAGTATACCACCACACCAGTATACCACCAGGCCAGTATACCACCACACCAATATACCACCACACCAGTATACCACCAGGCCAGTATACCACCACACCAATATACCACCACACCAGTATACCACCACACCAGTATACCACCAGGCCAGTATACCACCACACCAATATACCACCACACCAGTATACCACCACACCAGTATACCACCACACCAATATACCACCACACCAATATACCACCACACCAATATACCACCACACCAGTATACCACCACACCAATATACCACCACACCAATATACCACCACACCAATATACCACCACACCAGTATACCACCACACCAATATACCACCACACCAATATACCACCACACCAATATACCACCACACCAATATACCACCACACCAGTATACCACCACACCAGTATACCACCACACCAATATACCACCACACCAATATACCACCACACCAATATACCACCACACCAGTATACCACCACACCAGTATACCACTACACCAGTATACCGCTACACCAGTATACCACCACACCATTATACCAACACACCATTATACCACCACACCAATATACCACCACACCAATATACCACCACACCAGTATACCACCACACCATTATACCACCACACCAATATACCACCACACCAGTATACCACCACACCAGTATACCACCAAGACGCTTACGCACACAGCACAGGACAGTCAACTGAGGCCACAGATAAAGAGTTGGAGAATGTGCGTCACGTGACTGATAAAGCCACAAAGCCTCTCATCATGGTGTGGTGTGGTGTGGTGTGGTGTGGTGTGGTATGGTGTGGTACGGTGTGGTGTGGTGTGGTGTGCTGTGGTATGGTATGATATGGTATGGTGTGTGGTATGGTATGGTTTGGTATGGTGTGGTGTGGTATAATATTGTATTGTGTGGTATGGTGTGTGGTGTGGTGTGGTGTGGTGTGATATGGTGTGGTGTAGTGTGCTGTGGTATGGTGTGGTATGGTATGATATGGTATGGTGTGTGGTGTAGTGTGCTGTGGTGTGGTGTGCTGTGGTATGGTATGATATGGTATGGTGTGTGGTGTGGTGTGGTGTGGTGTGCTGTGGTATGGTGTGTGGTGTGCTGTGGTATGGTATGTGGTGTGGTGTGGTATGGTGTGATATGGTGTGGTGTGGTGTGCTGTGGTATGGTGTGCTATGGTATGATATGGTATGGTGTGTGGTGTGGTGTGGTGTGGTGTGATATGGTGTGGTGTAGTGTGCTGTGGTATGGTGTGGTATGGTATGATATGGTATGGTGTGTGGTATGGTGTGTGGTGTGGTGTGGTGTGGTGTGGTGTGATATGGTGTGGTGTAGTGTGCTGTGGTATGGTGTGGTATGGTATGATATGGTATGGTGTGTGGTGTCGTGTGGTGTGGTGTGGTGTGGTGTGATGTGGTGTGGTGTGCTGTGGTATGATGTGTGGTATGGTATGATATGGTATGGTGTGTGGTATGGTATGGTATTGTATGGTGTGATGTGGTATAATATTGTATTGTGTAGTGTGTCGTGGTGGAGTGTGGTGTGTTATGGTATGGTTTCTTTTGGTATGGCATGATGTGGTGTGGTGTTGTATGGTGTGGTGTGATGGGGTGTGGTGTGGTATGATATGGTGTGGTTTGGTATGGTGTCACAACTACCACCACCACCACCACCACCACACGGCCACCACCACCACCACTATCACCACCACCACCACCACCACCACACCACCACCACCACCACACCACCACCACCACCACCACCACCACCACCATCACCACCACCACCACCATCACTATCACCACCACCACCACACAGTACAGGAAACAAGTACAGGCAAAAGGCATCGCTGCGCCTCAGGGTCACACCTCCCTCACTCCCTTGTGCTCCCTCCATCCCCCCTTTCCTGCCTACCTGCTGCCTAAGTGCCTGATGCTGCCTGTCTGCCTGCTGCCTAAGTGCCTGATGCTGCCTGTCTTCCTGCCGCCTAACTCCTTGATGCTGCCTGTCTGCCTGCTGCCTAACTGCATGCTGCCTGTCTGCCTGCTGCTAACTGCCTGATGCTGCCTGTCTGCCTGCTCCCTAACTGCCTGATGCTGCCTGTCTGCCTGCTGCCTAACTGCCTGATACTGCCTGTCTGCTTAACTGCCTGATGCTGCTGTCTGCCTAACTGCCTGATGCTGCCTGTCTGCTACTGCCCAACTGCCTGATACTGCCTGTCTGCCTATTGCCTAACTGCCTGTTGCTACCTGTCTGCCTGTCTGCCTAACTGCCTGATGCCTGCCTGTCTGCCTGCTGCCTAACTGCCTCATGCTGCCTAACTGCCTCATGCTGCCTGTCTGCCTAAGTGCCTCCCTGCCTGCCAGCTTCCCCGAATGCTGCCCTGCCTGTCTGCTTCTCTGCCTGCCTGCCCGGATGCATTCCTCACTGCCTTTCTGCTCTCTCTCTCTCTCTCTCTCTCTCTCTCTCTCTCTCTCTCTCGAATAAATATAGAAAGCCCATACAAGTTTTTAATGGGTGTAATTTACATAAGAACATACCTGCATGAGAGGGAGGATTGTTGGATGGATGAATGGATGAATTTGTGAATGGATCGGCGTCTGGTGAATGAATAAAATGGATGATGGATGGGTGGATAAATAAGATAGATGGATGGTTAGGTGGATGAATGGATAGAGATAGATGGATGGGTGGATGGAGCAGCTCACACATCCCTAGAGTGACACTGTGAGCTGTGGCAGGATATTAAGCCTAGAATATCTTGCTAGTCACGAAGAAATACTAATGAAAGTATGCAGAGTCGTATTATTGCCTTCTGCTGCCACCGAGGTGCGGGATATGCACTGAATATAACCAAAATCTCAGCTAAGCTATTTTTTTTATTTAGGTTCTTTATTTACCATTCATTACAAGTCCCAACACTTTAGGGAACACTGTCCCTGAAGGCCAAGGAGGGCAAAGTTAAATATAAAAAGTATACATTAGTTAAACGTTTAGATTCATGTTTTCTTTTAAGCGTTTGTCAGAGAAAATGAAAGTAAATAGGGCAAACATGTAATTTTATTCGTTATGCAGTTATTCAAACTATTTACGATCAAGAAAGACTAAATAAAAAGTTAAATGTTACCCCTTATTTATACAAATTAATTTGCTGTTACTGAAAAAGCTCACATATCCCCAAAATCAAGTAAAAAAGGTTTGTTTATATTACGCTTCGAGTTATTCATATGTCAAAATGGCGACCAAAACAAGAACTCCTCTCCTAATAAATAAACTCGCCTCTAACTACCTTAAACCCATATATTTGTAACTTTTCAGGTATTTAGGATTAACATATGAAAAGAAGATGTGAAATTCTATACCACTCTTGGGGAAAAAATGTCGAATTAAAAATATAAACCCAGTTGAGGAAGATCACGCTGGTGGAAGGATGCTGAGACAGTAATTAATATATTTTAAGACTTTTTCAAGATATCCTGGCGTTTTGAGTGTCGCCTATTGGAATTTTGAGTAAGTATAAGGTTGTGGTTTTATCAGCTGTGTTAAATTAAGGAAATGTGTACAGTAAGGTATTAAAACTAGCGATTGATTCTTTTTTATTGTTTGTCAGCGGCCATTATTTCTTCCATATTTATTTAGTTGTGATATCTTTTGACGGGGAACCATAACCCCATTTAGCTCAGATGATGACCAAGAGTCGTTAGATCCTTGGGTGTTTGACTAGTAACCAAGGAGACTCATTCCTACCTTCAGGCTCATCAGATAAAAACAAGTATATGTATATTGTGGTTTTAGATTAGGTTAGGTATTATGTATTGGAAAATATTTTGAGTTAGATTATAATATCATGTTTTTTTTAGAATATACTGGTATTTTGAGTTGGGAGATTTTGAGGGGGTTTTAATTTCACCTTTTTTTTTTAATTTGACTATTTTTGTGGGTCAATAATTTCACTTTTTTTATGCCTTTTTTTTCTTTTTTCCATTTTTCATATTTTATTTTCTGGGTTATATATTATTTCAATTTTTTTTTTTTTAGTTAGGCTGCTTTTGGTTATATTTTCATAATTTTCAAGAATGCATTTTGAGTTGGATTTTTATATTTTTTGCTGTTCTCGGCTGACATGCATGAAGTTAGCCCCAAAAGACAAAAATCTGGGCCAAGTTAAGGTGAAAGGAGCATAGAATGTATGTAAAGTTGTATCTATCAATCTGTCTATCTATCTGTATGTCTGTCTATCTGTAGCCAGGTGCCTCAGTCCCATAAGGGGTGGCCTCAAACTAATTGCCTCCTTGTCACCCTGTCCCCTGCCATATTGCTGCCCTCCCCCCAACTTACACCCCCTCTCTCATATACCTATAACGTGAAGCAATAAAACAGATAGCACTTGTAATTTCCACAACATTGTTATATACACATTGAGGTGTTTTGGCCATGTGGAGAGGATGGAGAGTAAGAGACTGACAAGGAGTGTAAGTGAGGTGGAGGGGGAGAGAGGGAGGAGGAGGCCAAGGATGAGAAGGAAGGATGGAGTGGAGAGGTATATGAGAGAGGGGGGTGTGAGCTGGGAGCAGGGCAGTGACATGGCGGGGGACGGGGCGACTTGGAGGCGATTTGTTTGTGGCCACCCCGTATGGGATTAAGGCGTCTGGCAATAGATAGATAGATAGATTATTATATACAGTAAAACCTTGATGTAACAGACCTCGATAGACCGGATATCAGATTTAACAGACACTGCGAAAGCCACTGGACTTCCATCAGTTATAACAAACAGTGTGTGTACAATGGGGCACAGTGGGTGGCAGTACATGTGTTTCCCACCCTTTGTACTCCAACCTGGCCTGAAATTACCCTCTGCCCATCATGATTGCTGAGCTGTAATACTGTACTAGTCATGAAGAAGTGCTATAACAAACAGTGTGTGTACAATGGGGCACAGTGGGTGGCAGTACATGTGTTTCCCACCCTTTGTACTCCACTCTGGCCAGAAATTACTCTCCGCTCATCATGATTGCTTAGTTGCAATAACAGACTATAGTAATACTGTACTAGTCATGAAGAAGTGCTATACAAGGATGTGTAATAAGCTACAAAAGGGCAAAATTATGGGCCAGGTTAGTGTAAAATGGGTATAGTTTACATTTGTAGTGCTAGAATATGCTATTGTATTCAATTAAATAATAGATTATAGTGATACTGTACTATTCATGAAGAAGTGCAATGATAAGGATGTGAAATAAGCTGTAATGAGGGCAGAATTATGGGCCAAGTTAGTGTAAAATGGTTGGGTCATGTTGAGAGGATGGAGGATGACAGTTGGGTGTGGAATGTGAGAAGTGTGAGTGTTGGGGATAGGGTTGTGAGAGGCAGACCAAGAAAGACCTGAGATGATGTCATAGAGTTTGACCTCAGGGATAAGGCACTGAATAGGGAGACTGCCAGAGATTGAGCAGTTTGGAGAGATGCCAGGGATAAAGGACTGAATAGGGAGGCAGCCAGAGATCGAGCTGCATGGAGAGCCGCCAGGCATAAGGGTCTGAATAGGGAGGCTGCCAGAGATTGAGCTGTATGGAGAGATGCCAGGGATAAGGGCTTGAATAGGGAGGCTACCAGAGATCGAGCTGCTTGGAGAGCCACCAGGGATAGGGGTCTGAATAGGGAGGCTGCCAGAGATCAAGCAGTGTGGAGAGCCGCCATTAAGTGACCAAGGAAAACGCAGTGAAGCACACTGGAGCATTTATAAATGATACAGTAGCTACAGTACAACTGTTTTCCATCACAAATAACACCAGTCTAACCCTGCCCCACCCTCACTTGTACCATGCAGTCTGATGTATGTCTGTACCAGTATGTATATGTGTGTGTGTATGTAGCATATGTGTGTATGTATGTATTTATGTGTGCTTGTGTGTGTGTGTGTATTATGTAGTCTAATGTATGTATTTTTTCAGGCTGGTGGTTCGGGCTGCTGGAATTGTCGCCATCAAGATTAAATGAGAAAATGCTTGAACAGCCTGATGGTGGACAGGACTTGGCATTAAGGTACTGGGAAAGTGAGTGCTGTACTGATGCATTTGTAGGACAGTATATTCATGGAGAGACTAACTAGGAGAGTATGTGAGTGAGGTGGAGGGGGGGAGAGGGAGAACGAGTCTTAGGATGAGAAGGAGGGATGGAGTGGAGAGGTATATGAGAGAGGGGTGTGTGAGCTGGGGGGATGGAGAGTGAGAGACTGATGAGGAGAGTGTATGTGGGTGAGGTGGAGGGGGGGAGAGGGAGAACGAGTCTTAGGATGAGAAGGAGGGATGGAATGGAGAGGTATATGAGAGAGGGGTGTGTGAGCTGGGGAAAGGGCAGCAAAATGGCAGAGGACAGAGCAGTGTGGAGGCAATGCAGTTGTGGCTACCCTTTGTAGGATGAAAGTACCCTATATAGCTATACAGTATATGGATTGATACATAGATAGATAGACATTGATTTATTTCACCAATTTAATAAGTGATTCAGATATATCTCACTGAAAGATTAAACACTTAAATACTCCATTCATTTATCCTGCTGATCATTAAAAATCAGGATGTTTTCATGTGAGGGAACTGGCCACACCCATAGCCACAATACTGTACTGAATTGTTGGGGATTGGAATTTTGTGGGGGTTTAAGGTAAAGAATCTCCTTGGTTACTAGTCAAATCAACCCTCTAATCTGACTACACTTGGCCATAAACTTAGCTGAAAGGGGTTACAGATCTTTGTTGTGATGTAGGAATGAGTCTCCTTGGTTACTAGTCAAATCTTGGTGAGTGGGGTGTGCCTGCTGAGATAGATGAGAATGGCAGTGCGTTAGTGGACATTGTGCCAGGAGGGGGTTGGTGATAGCCAATACCCTCTTCAGGCACAAAATGATCCACAGGTATACTTAGTGAGTGATGAGAAGGGTGGATGGTGATCTGAATGAAAAGAAGGCAATGATTGATTATGTGTGTGTGGATGAAAGGATGTGAAGATGTGTAATGGATGCAAGAGCTTATAGAGGTTGGGGGAGTGGACTTTCTGACCACTACTTGGTGGTGGCCAGAATCAAGATCCAAGTAAGGTGGAGAAGTAGAAGAAGGGAAGGACGGGAGGAAGGACTAGTTGCAAGGAGAGTGGAAAGGTTACAAGAGGATGAGAAAAAGGCAGAATATAAGAGAGAAGTAGAGGAACGATTGGGCAAATATGAATTGGAGCAGATGGTGGACGTGGAAGGTGTGTGCAAGATATTCACAGAAGAAATATGTGCAGCATGTGATGTGGTGTGTGGGGTGAAGAGAAGACGGAAGGGGGTGCAGGGAACAGCAAGGTGGACTGAAGAGGCGAGACAGGCTATGGCACAAAAGAAGAAAGCATACAATGAATGGATGAGAAATAGGGGCGTGGAAGAAGTTGAGAGGCGGAAGAGAGAGTTATATGTAGAAAGAAAGAGAGAGGTGAAAAGATTAGTAAGAGAGAGTAAGAAGAGAGTGGATGAGGAATTTGGAAGGAATTTGAGTGTAAAGTGGAGGGACTGTAAGAAAATGTTCTAGAAAGAGGTGAAGAGAGTAAGACAGGGTGGCAGTGAAGTTAGTGGGGGAGTGAAAGATAAAAATGGTAGATTACTAGTGGAGAAGGGAGAAACAGTGAGCAGATGGAGAGAACACTTTAAGGAATTGTTGAACATAGAGGATGGAAGTAATGCGAGTATAAGTGGCTGGGGAATGGCTGGAAGGAGGGAGGTGAGAAGACAGGAAGAAATCAGTAGGATGGAAGTTGTGGAAGCAATGAAGAAAGTCAAACTGGGGAAAGCCCCAGGAATTGATGGAATGTGTGGTGAAATGCTGAAACATGGGGGAGAGATAGTAGTAGAATGGATGTGGAAGATGTGCAGATTGGCCTGGGAGGAAGGAAGAGTTCCGGAGGATTGGAAGTCAGGTATAATTATTCCCTTGTACAAAGGAAAAAGGGAAAAAGAA
Source organism: Coenobita brevimanus (assembly GCF_032717465.1). Taxonomy (NCBI): domain Eukaryota; kingdom Metazoa; phylum Arthropoda; class Malacostraca; order Decapoda; family Coenobitidae; genus Coenobita; species Coenobita brevimanus. Next base: position 2,448,624 of record NC_136956.1, read on the forward strand.
GTATGTGGTAATCATAGGGGCATTTGTCTTCTTAGTGTAATAGGAAAAGTGTATGATAGGATACTTATTGAGAGTTAGGGAAATAACAGAGAAATTAGTTGGAGAGGAACAGGGAGGCTTTAGGAAGGGAAGAGGTTGTGTAGATCAGATATTGATTCTTAGATCTTTAATGGAAAAGTTTCTAGAGAAGGGAAAGAAGTTGTATGTGGCCTTCATGGATTTGGAGAAAGGATATGACAGTGTGGATAGACAAGGATTGTGGAAAGTATTAAGAATATATGGAGTAGATGGGAAGTTGTTGAATGCTGTGAAGAGTATGTATGATGGTGCTAAGGCTGCAGTGTGTGTGGATAGTGAACTGAGTGAATTTTTCTCTTTGAAGGTTTTGTTGAAACAGGGATGTGTCATGTCTCCATGGTTGTTCAGTCTGTACATGGATGGGGTAATAAAAGAGATACAGGGTAGGGCAGTGGATGTTGGAGTGGCCCTAGTGAGAGAGGATAGTGTTTGGAAACTCCCTGTACTGTTGTTTGCAGATGATACTGTGTTGTTAAGTGCAGACAAAGGGGAGCAGCAAGGCTTGGTGGATGAGTATGGGAGAGTGTGTAAGAAACGGAATCTAAAGGTGAATGTAGGGAAGAGTAAAGTGATTGTCTTTGAGAAAGGTTAAGTCAGTGAATGTACAGCGAGGTTGGATGGTGAGGAAATGGAAAATGTGAGTACGTTTAAGTACTTGGGTAGTGTGATGAGTAAGGATGGAAGTTTGGAGGGTGAAATGCTTGAAAGGGTACAACAGGGAAGAAAGGTTGCTGGTTCCCTGAAAGCAGTGATAAGAAACAGGGAAGTGAGCATGGAAGTGAAAAAGTTACTACATGACAGTATTGTAATACCACCTCTAACGTATGGAAGTGAAGCTTGGACGTTGTTGGAAAGACAAGTCAAGAGTGAGAGCAGTGGAAATGAGCTATTTAAGAGGAACCTGTGGAGTCAGATGGAGAACCAGGCTGACAAATGAGGATATAAAGGAGCGTTGTGGTGTGGATGTGGATGTGATAGGAAGCGTTATGAGGAACACACTGAGGTGGTTTGGCCATGTGGAGAGGATGGAGGGTGAGAGACTGACAAGGAGAGTGTATGTGAGTGAGGTGGAGGGGGGGAGTGGGAGGGGGAGGCCGAGGATGAGATGGAGGGATGGAGTGGAGAGGTATATGAGAGAGGTGGGTGTGAGTTGGGAGCTGGGCAGTGAAATGGCGGGGGACAGGGCGACGTGGAGGCGATTTGTTTGTGGCCACCCCGTGTGGGATGAATGCGTCTGGCAATAGATAGATAGATTGATTATTATTATTATTGTTATTATTATTATTATTATTATTATTATTATTATTATTATTACTGGTACTATTGTTATTAGTTTTAACTTTTGCCTTCCATGACAGTGTGAATAGAGTGTAACAAGTATTTTTTGCTTTCCAGGGCATTGTAGATGAGCAGAGGGAAAACAAGTCATGAGCAGCGCAAAATACAGTTTGGCTCCCACATTTGTAGTGTACATCCATCCAACACTGCTTGCAGGTAAGGAGATCAGGATGATGATGATGATGATGATGATGGTGATGATGATGATGGGTTCTTTGCTTAATCATCATCATCATCTAATCCTGTGTTGCTCCATGAGGAGCGTAGGAGTCCAGGGCTAGGCAAGTTGGTCCATACATTTAAGATGAGAGTGACCAGCTCCACTCATCCCTGAGTAGCATTAGTTGAGCAATAAACCCCAACCATCCCTTGGATATAAACCTGCACTGGCTCAAAACCCCTAAATAATGAAGTGGAAGTCTTGGAATATTGATGGTCATCAAGTGACAGCTTGTGATTATTAAGTACAGTTGGCCTTCATGTTATTATTAGGTACAGTTGGCCTTCATGTTATTATTAGGTACAGTTGGCCTTCATGTTATTATTAGGTACAGTTGGCCTTCATGTTATTATTAGGTACAGTTGGCCTTCATGTTATTATTAGGTACAGTTGGCCTTCATGTTATTATTAGGTACAGTTGGCCTTCATGTTATTATTAGGTACAGTTGGCCTTCATGTTATTATTAGGTACAGTTGGCCTTCATGTTATTATTAGGTACAGTTGGCTTTCATGTTATTATTAGGTACAGTTGGCCTTCATGTTATTATTAGGTACAGTTGGCCTTCATGTTATTATTAGGTACAGTTGGCCTTCATGTTATTATTAGGTACAGTTGGCTTTCATGTTATTATTAGGTACAGTTGGCCTTCATGTTATTATTAGGTACAGTTGGCCTTCATGTTATTATTAGGTACACTTGGCCTTCATGTTATTATTAGGTACACTTGGCCTTCATGTTATTATTAGGTACAGTTGGCCTTCATGTTATTATTAGGTACACTTGGCCTGCATCCCACATCACATTCTGACTAAACTGGTGATTTAATTCCCATAGGGGAAATACCCCTTGGTCTTAATAGGTTATATTATTATTTTCCCACCATATTACTGTTATTATTTTCCCACCATATAACTGGTACAGTTGTTCTTGCTAATTAACCTTGGTCTTAATAGGTTATATTATTATTTTCCTGCCATATAACTGGTACAATTGTTCTTGCTAATTAACCTTGGTCTTACTAGGTTATCTTATTATTTTCCCTCCATATAACTGGTACAGTTGTTCTTGCTAATTAACCTTGCTGTGTCTGGCCAAGCAGACCCATCATCCACCAGCAAGCAACTGCCCCTGCAAGGTTGTTGTGTACAATGAACCAGTGTTCCCTTGTGGTAGACACCACCTCACCACAGTGAGGCACAGGCAAGTGTGGAGGTTTGGTTCCCAGATGAAAACCGCAGTTGCATCTCCAGCCAGTTAAAAGGACACCATAGTGGATTCCACATGTTCCTGTTATGTATGGTTACCACCCAGCATTGTAAATGGTTACAGGAAACCTTAAGGCTTGTCACACTGTGTATAGCCACCGGAGGTGAAAAGAAGGGTACAACTGAAAAGCAATGGGAAGGATGGGAGACACAGGAAGAGTAGAGGGTACACTGAAAAAGACTGATAATGGTGAAGGAAGAAGTAGGCAGCACTAGTGATTGGTACTGTAAATCAGGATAATGATAATAGTGAAGGAAGAAGTAGGCAGCAGTAGTGAGTGGTACTGTAAATCAGGATAATGATAATGGTGAAGGAAGAAGTAGGCAGCAGTAGTGAGTGGTACTGTAAATCAGGATAATGATAATGGTGAAGGAAGAAGTAGGCAGCAGTAGTGAGTGGTACTGTAAATCAGGATAATGATAATGGTGAAGGAAGAAGTAGGCAGCAGTAGTGAGTGGTACTGTAAATCAGGATAATGATAATGGTGAAGGAAGAAGTAGGCAGCACTAGTGAGTGGTACTGTAAATCAGGATAATGATAATGGTGAAGGAAGAAGTAGGCAGCAGTAGTGAGTGGTACTGTAAATCAGGATAATGATAATGGTGAAGGAAGAAGTAGGCAGCACTAGTGAGTGGTACTGTAAATCAGGATAAAGTAGCCAACCAACCTTTCAGGAACCATTGGTACTCTGGTACACAGTTTTTATGTAAGATATTGTGTTCTAAACTTAGTGCAGTGATAGCTTCAAACTTTTATTCAGAGTAACTACCTCCAGGTGATTTTAGTCACATACAGGAATTTCTCCTTGGTTTAAATAGGCTATTGCAGTTTATTCTCCATATAACTAATACTGTAAATTAGGGAAAGCCAGCAGATTAGCTTTTTGGATATCAGTGGAACTTTATCATCACATCATCATCATCATCATCATCATCTATGCTGTACTTCTTTTCTCACTCTAGAATGGAACTTTGATAAGCAACACATACGTATATAATATCAATGCCATGCATCCACTGAAGGAATCTCTGTACTGGGGTTGGCCAGGGTTCTAACTAATGCTTTCTATGGACTGGAAGCTAAACTATATGCCAAAACCAACTAGCTAATTACTGTACAACAATTGCTACATACATACATAAATACATACATACATACATACATATATACAGACAGACGAATTTAGGGTGGCCATGATACAGCTGATGTTCTATGGACTGGAAGCTAAACTATATGTCAGAACCAACTAGCTAATTACAACAGTTGCTACATACACACATACATACATACATACATACATACATATATACAGAAAGACAAATTTAGGGTGGCCATGATACAGCTGATGTTTCTTTGGACTGGAAGTTATACTAAATATCAGAAGCAGGTAATTTTACTGTCCACCAATTGCTGGAAATTGTTGGGACAAAAGAAATCTGAGATATATTGTGAGATTTGTAACAGTGTGAGTCTCAGCTTGGACTGTGATAGCCGGTGTTTCTTGAATATTTTGTAAACTTACTCATCTTTATGTGGTGACATTTGTGACATATTTAAAACTGTATTTTTTTTGTAGTTTCCTCAAAGAGTAGTAGCCATGGCCCCAGGTTCATTTGAAATGTGAATCATGTGGACTGAAGGCTGAAGTTGCTCCCCTCCTGCAGTCCACCATCTTACTTTTATGGGATATGGAAGGAACTGAACGACATTTATATATCCAGGCATCTACCCTTTGATAGTTCACCATCTGCCTTGTGGGGGAGTTCACCATCTGCCTTGTGGGGGATAGGGAGGAAGTAGAGGGATAGTTATATAACTGTTGTCCCATTGTAGTGTTAGCACCACATGAAGGCCATGCTGGCCACCACCGTTGTAGTGTTAGCACCACATGAAGGCCATGCTGCCCACCACCGTTATAGTGTTAGCACCACATGAAGGCCATGCTGCCCACCACCGTTATAGTGTTAGCACCACATGAAGGCCATGCTGCCCACCACCGTTATAGTGTTAGCACCACATGAAGGCCATGCTGCCCACCACCAAGGATGATGATTAAAGATGACAAATAACAAGGACATAATTCAGTACAATCCATTCCAGTATTTGACACCTGTGTATGTAAAGATTTATGGATTTTAGTGTTTCCTGGTACTTTATTTATGTCTAATGGTGCATCTTTCATGTTTTCAGGCAATAAGCAGTTTGGGAAGTGTCAACACCACAACAAGCTTCATCTATTCTGCCTCCCTTCACTGCAAGCATCATCTCAGCATCATCTCCTCATAGCATCTGCACTCCATGGACCACTATGTCAAGATACCGTCCATTCTACATTTATTATTATTATTATTATTATTATTATTATTATTATTATTTATTTTTCTCATGCTTAGTAATGCTACAGGCTGAAGCTAGTTTGTTATTATGGTCTCTGGGTCATTTTAACCCAAACCTTGTGGACTTCAGACTAAAGTTAAAGTTGCTCTTCCCTTGCAATCCACTATGCTCTGTGGGGATAGGGAGGGAGTTGAAGGATGTTTGTATAACGAGGGCAGTGGTGCTGCCCATGTATATCAGTGCCACTACATGAAGGCATTCCCTCCTTCATACAGTCCAAGCTGTACCTTTGTTTTTATTACTTGTAAATGTGTATAGTTGTTGTTGAGTAATCCCAGTCTGTCTAGTCAAGCAGACCTATCAATCACAGGCAAGTAATTGCACCAATAAATAATTTGACTTGGCCTGCAGCATTACTTTAAGTCCTCATTATAAGTCACATATATATCATGTATAGTTGCCATGAAATCTTTATTAACTTGTTGAAATATTGCCTTAGAAACAAAGCTCCAATGCTGCATAAAATACTGATTGGGCAATGAACCAAAAACTGATGTGCCAAATGTATGGGTCAAGTGTATTACATTTGGCAACAGCCCAGGGTTTAATTTTAATTTTTTTTCTTTTGGCCATTAAGTCAAGATTAATTTATCATTTATAAAAGAATAGAGTCATAAGATTTGCTTTGCTACCTATGAGTGTAATCAGGCAGTTTACCACCTACTCTACATATTACCAGTTGCATCTGAAAAGGTGTCATGTTTAGATCAGTTTTTCCCCCGTTCACTCCAGCAGCACAGAATTATGTTTATTATATATTCCTGGCTTTTTAATATTTGTTTTTGGCCATGAAGTCCAGAATAAGAAGAACTGACCTGTAAAATTTGCACTGCATTGGTATCTATAGAGCTGTTTGGCCATTTTCTCCCCAAATTACAGTAAGTGTTATATGGAAACTTTGTGATGTTTCTGAATTCAGCGTAAGTTATAATGAGGACTGATTGTGTGGGAAATGCGTTGGACTTTTTTCTGTATATATATATTTTTTTAACCCCTTAACAACTGCCCTCATTGATCTTTGCTTTAAATTCAGTAGCCTTAATGTTTTGAGTTGTTAAGGGGTCAGAATGTATTATGTGCTCACCCATATATTTCAGTGCGTGGAGGGACATACAAGGTGAGAGTCTCTTGCTTTTGTTGTGTTTAAGATTAAGCTGTTGATTCTGGGGAAGCCCTTTTTAATTTATACTTGCTGCCTTTACATGATTTTATTCAGCTTGAGAGAATTTCAAATGGAGGGGTTAGATGCATTCATAATTGTCTGTCTATCTATCTGTTGCTAGACACCAGAATCCCATAAGGGGAGGCTGTTTGTCTTTGAGTTATTTGTTTTACGGGGAGGGGCACTAACCCTCCGCCAACCCACTTGTTGACACGTAGGGAACACACATGGTTTGGTTATATGGTTACCACCCAGCGTTGTAAATGGTTTCTTGGCATACAGGAAACCATTTGGCTTGTCACTAAATGTAAAGTCACCTGTAAAAGAAAGAAAAGCAATAAGAAGTGACAGGAAACATGGGAGAAATAGGAAGAGAGGAGGGAATGCACAGAAAAAGAATGATGAAGGCTAAGGAAGAAGTAGGCAGCACTACATCAAATGAGTGGATACCGGTAGTAATTCATGCAACCCCAGGCTCATCTGAATGTGGACCCAGTGGACTGCAGGCTGAAGTTTCCTTTTTCCTGCAATCCACCAACCTTCTTTCAGGGAGGGATTAGAGGGACATTTGTATAACCAGTCTGTGCAGTTACCCAGCTATGTCAGTGCCACCCCATGAAGGCATCCCTCACTGACAGTATAGCAGTAATAAATTCATCATCATCATCATCATCAGGACCTCCTTTCCCACCCAAGGGCAGGGTGAGGAGTAGCAGTGTCCAGACAGCACAAGCTTGCCCAATCCAAATAGGCCACACTTTCATTCACTCATCATTCAAGCCCCCGGAATCCTGGCAGTAATAAAACCCATCAATAAACTGTGCCTCTCCTGTGCTGAATAAAATTGTTTCTCAGCTGCAAGAGTTAATTGAAAAGGACTTCACCTGAATTTAAGGACTTTAGGCTGCCATCCACAGTTGATATGCATACATACATACATACATACATACATACATACATACATACATACATACTTCAGTTCATTTATGCATGTGTTAGGTGCATAATGCTGTATGGTAGTGAGACCTGGGCAGTAAAGGAGGAGGATATCTACAGGCTTTAATGTACAGAAATGACAGTAATTAGGTGGATGTGCAGTGCATCCTTGAATGTGAGGCCTTGGGGGGCTAGGTTTATGATGGAAGAGTTAAGAGGAAGGATTGGGCTGGAGTGTATTGGTGCTGTGATGAGGAGAGATAAATTGAGATGGTTTGGGCATGTGGAGAGGATGGGGGAGGATGATTGGGTGCAGAAAGTGAGAACTGTTAACGTTGGGGGTAGAGTTGCGAGAGGCAGACCGAAAAAGACCTGGGACGAGGTCATATAGTGTGACCTCAGGAATAAGGGACTGAATAGGGAAGCTGCCAGAGATCAAGCAGCATGGAGAGCCACCTTTAGGTGACCAAGGCCGACACATGCAAGTGTGTTGGAGCCTTTATAAACAAAACAAAATGATACATGCATGCATACATACATGTATACTTTACATGCATACATATACAGTATACATACATACATATATACATACATACATACATATACCCCTGTACTGTCTTATGCCAAATAGGAGTATTTAGAATGGGTGCTCAATCAGTCATGTTGGATCCGTTGGAAGAATATGTTCAGGTCCCTCCAAGTGAAAAATGTTGCATCATATATTTGTTTTGAGTCACCAGCACTTGAATATTAATCTGTACTGTTGTTGTTGTTGTTGTTGTTGTGGCCCCAGGCTCATTTGAACATGAACTCAGTGGACTGCAGGCTGGAGTTTACCCCTTCCTGCAGTTCATCATCCCTCTTTAAGGGGTCTGGAGGGGAACTGAGGGACATTCATACAAGTGGGCATCAGAACTGCCGGATTTTATTCATGTCATCATAAGAAGTCCCTCCCTATCGCCTGTACAATGGAATTACTTGTACCAGGATAATTATAGGTAAAGTTGATGGCAGCAGTGCAGCCTGCCAAGGCTGTTGTAATAAGAAATTCCCACCAAGTTTGAATAGGAACCTCCCACCAAGTCTGTTTGAGTAGGAAGTTCCCGTCGAGTCTGTTTATATAGGAAGTTGCCACCAAGTCTGTTTGAGTAGGAAGTTGCCACCAAGTCTGTTATATAGGAAGTTGCCACCAAGTCTGTTATATAGGAAGTTGCCACCAAGTCTGTTTGAGTAGGAAGTTGCCACCAAGTCTGTTATATAGGAAGTTGCCACCAAGTCTGTTTATATAGGAAGTTGCCACCAAGTCTGTTATATAGGAAGTTGCCACCAAGTCTGTTATATAGGAAGTTGCCACCAAGTCTGTTTATATAGGAAGTTGCCACCAAGTCTGTTTATATAGGAAGTTGCCACCAAGTCTGTTTGAGTAGGAAGTTGGTCCATTTGGCTAAAAGGTTGAGCACCCATGTTTTGGCAGCATTGTTAGGTTGCTTCCAGTTTTTCTTCATTAATATAGTACAATACATCAATTTTGTGATAATCTGATTTACACAGTTATATTTGCCCAGTTTGTGACAATAGAAGGGGATAGGCATTTACCTCTTCAGCCTGAGGATGTCATTTCTGTTTTATTCTTTTCACCATCCAATCATCGTCCAATCCATTAGGAGTGTAGGGGGCCGAGGTGAGGCCATTTGTGTATCTTCCAGTCCTTTATTGTCCCTTCAGGAGTGCAGGAGGCTGAGACTAGGCCATCCATCCATCATACCATGAAGAATGTAGGAGTCTGAAGCTAGACTATTGAATCAGGACATTAGTTTTTGCCACCACCCATCTATCATTCAGCTCCTGAGTGCCTCACCAGGAGTGAAGGGGGCCCTAAGCTAGGCCATCCATCCATCATTCAACCCTTTACTTCCCCATCATGAGTTTAAGAGCCCTGAGCTAGGCGATCCATGCGTCATTCAACCTGCTACCGTCCCAGCATGTGTGTCCCCTGGGGTTAGGCAGTCCATCCATCATCTAACCCTTTATTACCTCACCTGGTGAGTGTAGGGTCCCTAGATGGGGCTGCTCAGTCAGGACATCAGTATTGTTTTATTCTTGCTACCACCCATCTATTATCCAACCCTTTACAGAAGAGAAGGTGCCCAATGCTAGGCTGTGAAATGTGGACTGTAGCAGGGGAAGTATAGGCTATGGAGATGAGTATTGTAAGTAGGGCAGTAAGATGCAGGTTCAGAGGTGAGGAAGGAAACAATGGGTGGTGTGGGTGGAGAGGAGTGTTTGGTGTGGAGTGGGGTGGTGACTGTAGCTCTCTGATCTTAACTTAGCCCAGGTTTTAGTCCTTTCTTGGCTTAGTTTGGCTGGTTTGTCGGCAGAATCAGATAATGTTGTGGTTCTGGCTTCTTTTTGTAACACATTTTGGTAACTAGCATCATATTCTGGTGTTATAACTAAGTATTCAAGATGGATTGATGGCAGTTTTAGGCCAAGTTAGCTAAGCTGGTAAGGTTCAAGTCATGAGGTATGAAGAACTGCCCATCCCAAGTTGCTGTTTTCAGGGCATAGGGGCATAAGACTAAGTTGCAATGGTCCAGAACATTTTAGGGTAGGAGACTGAGTGGAGAGGTGTATGAGAGAGGGAGGTGTGAGCTGGGGGGAGGACAGAGGTATGACAGGGGACAGGGCAACATGGAGGCAATTTCTTTGTGGCCACCCTTTTTGGTATTAAGGTGTCTGGCTATAGGTAGATAGATAGAGACTGACGTATGCCCCTGGTAGCATTGTATGTGATATAATAATCTCCAGTCATCTGTACGATTTGAACCATATGTAAGCCACAGTTCATTCTGGCCCATGAGCTCTAGTAGACCAACAGGCATCTTCCCCATGTCATTCTACCAACAGTTTCATCCTCATACACTCTTATCCCCCAAGTCTCTGAGTCATTACCAGTTATATCATAGGACTGTAGGTCATATTCTGAGTGGCTTTGTGGATGTCTTTACACTTCTTCCCTAGCAGTTTGTCCAGCTTATTACACCTCAGTATCATCTTATATGTTATTGATGCAGAGTACATTGATGTTAAGATGACATAAATAGCATACAGGAGAATGTTAAGGTATATTAGGGATAATAAATAGCTAAGGAACAGGTGTTATGAAGTCTCCTCTGTCACCTAGAACATTGTGTTGCATCTTTCCATTCCTCATACGTGTGATATTGGGTTAGGATTAGAGTACGAGCTTTCTATTGATGTTAGGTGCTTACATCACCCCAGAGAAAGTCTTACTCTTGGTACCACAAGATGATTTGATTCAGCTTAAGGGAGACTTCTGATAATGAGAGGATTAATGAGGGCTGTAGTTTATCTGTAGTCACTGTTTTCACCAGACCCCTAAGCCCTTTCGGTTAAGTTGATGGCCAGGTGTAGTCAGAGTGGAGGGTAAATTTGACTAGTAACCAAGAAGACAGTTGTACCTCATAACTCACTGTCATGCAACCACCACTCTAAGATTGTAGGAGTGGCATAATTCCTAAACTAAATCTGTGGCCAGCAGGAATAAAAAGAAAATGACACAACATAGGCTGAAGGGGTAACTTTACACTGTTTCAGCATTTGTACTAACAGTTTCTCTTTTCTTTTCAGATGGCTGCAGACTTCATCCTCACCCTCAGTCCTTCCTTTCCCATCCTTCATCCTTACCTTCTTCCTTCCCTCCATCTCATTCCTCTTTCCAACTGGGGGCCAACCTAACATCCCAGCAGTGGCTGCCCAGGAATCACCAACCTTCCCTCTATCCTCTTCCTTTCTCTCCTTGTGTGTGTGTATGTGTGTGTGTTTGTGGCTTGTACTCTCATTGGCTTAAGGCCTCACTACCACTTCATCCCTTATGATTTTTTTGCATATTACACTGTTGTCAATATGTATAAATAATCTGGCAAGGGTGAGGTGGTAGGGAATGTCCTTAACCAGTGGGAATATAAGCCATGATGTGCAGGGGTGGTGGGGGAAGGGGAAGGGCTGGGAGGAGGGGAGGGGAGGGGTGGGCAGGGGTTTAGATAGGGCCAGATTACCCAATCCCTAACGGGATTATACGGGGTTGGCTTTGCCGGCGGGGCAATCTGTTTCCCCATCTCGGCCCCAACCCATTGCTTCTCTCTCCTCCTCCCAGCTTTAACGCCTTTCCCTTCCCCCACCTGGCCAGCTCCAGTGGGTGTTCCCCCCCCCACCCAGACTTCCACCAGGGTGTCGGACCCAGTCACTCACCCCAGCCAAGATGGTGGGTGGTGGTGGTGGTGGGAGTGTGAGTGTTCTAGATGTATGTGTGTGTGGCAACTGAGCCACACACACACACATCCATACATACACTCACACTCCCACCACCACCACCACCACCACTATCTTGGCTGGGGTGAGTGACTGGGTCAGACACCCTGGTGGAGGTGCAGCTGGAGCTGACCAGGTTAACCCACCCCTGCACATCAGTGTGAATGAGTTCCTTCAACTAATGTTTTCTCTTATATTTCAGGGGTAACTATTATATTTCTTTTTCAGGGGTAACTATTTTATTTCAGATTCTACACACACAGGACTTCAAACCAGGTAATTGTTTGTTTATATTTATTATGCTTGTATGTCCCTTCACAAGGGTGAGCACATTGTACATGTATATATAATATTGTTTATAATAAATATAATACTGTTGGACTTAGGACTTTTACTTCCCTAGTAGTTACGACTATGATGATAGTATGAGAGAGAGAGAGAGAGAGAGAGAGAGAGAGAGAGAGAGAGAGAGAGAGAGAGAGAGGGAGAGAGAGAGAGAGAGAGAGGAGAAATATATGACAGAACATAAAGAGGAAGAGAAAGAGACAGAGGAACATATGACAGGATATACAGAGGAGGAGAGAGAGGAGAGAGAAGCATATAACAGAATATACAGAGGAAGAAGAGAGAGAGGAGAGAGAAGCATATAACAGAAAATATAGAGGAAGAAGAGAGAGGAGAGAGAAGCATATAACAGAATATACAGAGGAAGAAGAGAGAGGAGAGAGAAGCATATAACAGAAAATATAGAGGAAGAAGAGAGAGGAGAGAGAAGCATATAACAGAAAATATAGAGGAAGAAGAGAGAGGAGAGAGAAGCATATAACAGAATATATAGAGGAAGAGGAGAAACATATGACGGAATATACTGTACAGAGGAAGAGAAAGTGAAGGGATAGAAACATACGACAGAATATACAGAAGAGAAACATATGACAATATATACAGAGGAAGAGAGAGAAGATAGAAGCACACAACAGAATATACAGAGAGAGAGAGGAGAGACAGAAACATACAACAGAATATACAGAGAGAGAGAGGAGAGACAGAAACATACAACAGAATATACAGAGAGAGAGAGGAGAGACAGAAACATACAACAGAATATACTGTACAGGAGAAAACAGACATATGACAGAATGTACAGAGGAAGAGAGGGAGATGAGATAGAAACATAGGACAGAATACAGTGGAACAGAGAATGATGATACAGAAACATATGACAATATAACAATATACAGAGGAAAAGAAACATATGAATTAACACACACAGGAATGTAAAATATGTATACAGAGGAAAACATATTTATACAGAGGGAGAGAGAAATAAAAAGACAAAGTGAACGAAACAAGACCTGAAAGGAATAAAGATTAAGACACCATATAGTGGCATAATAAGAGAGATGACGAGGCCACTTCCTGGTAGGACAACAACCTCTGGCAAGTACATACATTAAAAACTGAAAAACTGCCATACTTAGAACAATAACAATCTAATCCAATGGCAGGACTTTAACATATCAGCTTTACATTTCACACTGCTAGAATACAGAATGACACAGAAACTAAAGATACATGATGCAAATTCTTTAATGGAACTTTTCTAATACGAGTACAAAAACATAAACCGCAAAGAAAACAGCACTCAATGGTCGTACCCTCTAAGAACTTTGAGAATGAAGAAATTCCAACCGAGACTTAAAAATGGTAAGTTCGAAAGGCTGACTCCAATCCACATTTAAATATACTCAAAACCCTACAGTCTATCCATTATAACTAGGCTTAAAACTGGCATCTCTCCATATTTAATGCCAAGCTGTTACATGAGATTAAAATTAGCATATCAAACTACTCACAAAGTTTTATGGGAGGGATGTTGAACTAAAGCACTGTCTTTTTCTGCCAATGAGGTCAGACATCTCTACCAAGTTAATGTGAACCTAGTATTATGATACACAGATGACGTATCATATAATAAACACTAATGAAATGTTTCAGTCATTCTGTAAAAATATGAGCTCAATGTGTACGATATAAAGCTCTTATGTTCTACGATACACCTACTAACACACAAATTCAATCCCTTCACTACTGACATAAAAGTTTATTCCTGCTGCCTCTAATGATTTAACTTCTCTCTCCTACTGTATTAATAAAGAGGATTTGTAGCCTCTCAAGTCTCTTCCCTTACTGAATTATATACATTGTCTGAAAGTAGAATACTTAATGAAGACGGTATGTAAACCCTCCACTTCAGTCACTCCAAGCAACTTTACTCAGTTCTTCTACTTAACAGTTTCATGAATGCTGTGCGACCCCTCAAGTTCAAAAACTCTCCCATGCTAAATAACACTGAAAGTAGCGAGAATAAAATGATTAGTTTGTCACTGGAGTCAAGTGGTTAAAACTGCAGTACAAGCTAATACTGTACTATCTTTGGGTCTTTGTGCTGACACCTTATATCTGATATTTTATTCATGCTACTTCTTTGCATTTCTTATTCAGCTTGAGAGAGATTACATGAACAGAAACAGCCAAGGCCCTATCAACTCCTATTACTTGAGTAGTCTTCCTAACCTACTTAAAACTCCCTATAAAGTACTTGCTCTAGTCTGACATATCGCTCCATTTAAGATGGCCAGGCATTTGCATAGTAACCATAGAGACTCATTCCTACCTCCAACCCAATGCTCAATGGATTTCAGACAACAAACTTAATATGAAAAGGCCCACTTCCCTCAGATTAAAATAAACTGGCTATAGTAACTGAGGAGACTTACTCCCACCCCAGACCTGAGGCTCACTGGACTTACACAACCAGGATTTGCTGTGTGGCCCATTCCACAGGTCATTACAGTACTCTGCTAAATCAACCTTTTTATGTTCTCTGATTAAAACTGGTGTTTCTGGAGGCTTGAATGGTCTTTGAACGTGTGTGTGGGGCCCATTTCAGTGAGCATGCTGTTGATAAGGTTTCTGTATACTACCTCACCTCTACTTGAGTGGGAATTGGGATTTAGATGATGGTTGCACGGAAAATGAACTTCTTGGGTGGTTGGGTCGCTTGTTCTACAGAGAACTGCTGGCTAGAATGGTGTGTGAATGTGTGTGGTCCATTTCACTAAACATGCCGCTGACAGGTCTTACTTTTTATATTTCCTTTTCATTACCCCATCTCTCAAACTTACTTCAGCCTTTATATGTGGGAATTAGGGTCAGAATGATGCTGACGACAGATGCCTTCAAGCAATGCCACTGATATAAACATGAAATGGAGCTGCCTGGTTAGAAAAACGTCTTTCAACTTTCTCACCAGGTGACTGGTGACTGCAAGATGAGGGTACCTTCAGCCTGCAGTCCACCATATTCATGTTCAGTTATATCTGGGACTTCAACTAATACCACCAGGGTCAGGATGATAGTATTAACAGTTCTTTGCACATTTTCTTCCTTTCATAAAAATTCCATGCACACACTTTATTAAACTTTCAGTCACCATGCACACAGAGCAGTAGAAAGAAAAAGTAACATAAAGGCTAACACCTCATGAGATGTTTAGATTTTAACCCTTCACCCCTTCACCCTTGGAGCCAGAAGCCCAAACCACACACAAGCTTTGAGGTAAACCAACTGAGCTTTAAGTACAGAGATAACCAAAGCTGACTATTTTATGTACTTTAAATACTGGAGGTTTTACGCTGGATTGCAGTGGCAATTTTGGGGTGCCAGAACTCCGTAAAAAATTATGGCCTATATCATATTTAATCAACCATTATCAAATTATGCTCTGGCCCCAAAACTGACTAGAAAGTGAGAGTCACAAGGAACAATGACTGCCTCAAGGAAAATCAATTAATAATTACTGAAAGATTTTGGTGGAAATTCTCTTGTGACCTCATGGAATAAGTTACCAAGTTTATGACTAACTGATTTATTTAACCCTTTCAGTAGGACAGCGCCCTCGCACTGCTTGGGTTAATCCACAGCCGATGGATAGTGAATTCACTTTTTTTTTTTTTTTTTTTAATGCCAGGCAAATGGTACCAAAGGCTAGAAGCCCAGAAAATTATTCCCTCCAAGAACCTATTTAACTTAAGCAGCTCAACATAACCTCAGTTTAAGTTATTCTAATTTAACCCTCAAGGGGTACAAGGGGTTAAGGGTTAAAATCTTACAAGGGATTCACCAACACTTATGATCTATTTCTTCTCGTAACTGAGAAACACAGGATATATTCTGCTCTCTCCTCTTCTTGTCCAGCCTGAAAAAAGAAATCACAAGCAGCAACGGCAAGAAATTGATCATAAATCTGCTGTGAATCAACATACTAAGCAATAATATAGAACTTATTTATATTATTCAGTCAGTCAGTCCTCTTATAGGTCAGGGATGCTTTCCAAATTGTCAAAATTTTCCCATACGAGACAGGGATGTACAAAAATACAGTACTGCAACTTTTTATAAAACACGAGATGCTTTCCAAGATATCAAAACTTTATAAGTCAGGGATGCATTCTAAATTATAAACACTTTTCTTGTATCAGAGATAAGTCTTTAATCAGACGGGGTGATCCATAATATGACTGCCTTTTCAGTACATTTGAGACTGCAAACTGGGAAATTAGCTTTTCATAACTGACCACTGTCCCCTTAATGTTTGGACTGTGCAGAAATAAGCAGACTAGCCTTGGGCCCCTATGTTCCAAAAGAGGCACTAAAGGACTGCATGATTTTTTAAATATCATTCAGACATCTTCTCCCACTCGTCAGTCATAAAACATAGCATGTCTCACCATTGTTTTATTTCTCTTGTAACTGTTTAATAAACTGCTGAAGAATTACAGCCTTCCCTTCAACTGATGTTGCTTGTGATTCAACATAGTTGTTTTGAGGTGTTTGTCTCTTGTTGCCCCTCAATCATGAATCAAACATATCTCAAAGGTGTTTTGTTGTTATTATTATTATTATTATTATTATTATTATTTGTAACTGTAGTGATAATAATTTCCCCACACACATCCCAGACCTATAAAGAGGACTTACAGCCATATAATTCAAACCGAGTGTGCCAGGTTAGGGACAAGGACCTTTTCCTATGATAATTTCCCAGACGTGTCCTTCTCCTATCACTGCTGACTACTGTACATACTCTGGGATGCACGCTGATCACATCTAAAATTTACAAGTGTACAAGTGATGGAGTGGACAGGTATATGAGAGAGGGGGGGGTGTGCTGGGAGCACGGCAGTGAAATGGCACTGGACAGGATGACATGGAGGCGATTTGTATGTGGCCACCCCTTACAGGATTGAGGCATCTGGCAATAGATAGATGGATAGACAAGTGATCAAAATTAGGGATCAGATACACTGACACATTCTGTTTTAACTCTAAGGCTGTGACTGACTAAACATTACATATAATTTTACTGTACTAAACATCTCATGAGGTGTACATGTACAGAACCACATCCAGGTACATTCTTCCCTCCCCCCCCCAACCCCTCACTGGGTATTTGGTTCCCATTAAATTATGACATTTTTATTGAGAAGAAATATATGGTATAGAGTTAAAATAATTGTTATTTTAAACTTAAGGCATATACAGGATGACCCATATAAAGCACTACACCAGAAAAGCATGTGGCAATATCTTGTGTGTTAAGGGGATAGCTCAGCCTGCTGGTGTGGGTCTGGCTGTGGGAGTGGGAGTAAGATTTTAATGACACAAAGTAGACAGTGTAGATGCTGATAACACTTAGCCATGCCAACACAAGAGAAACTATGTAAAGTAGACAGTGTAGATGCTGATAACACTTAGCCATGCCAACACAAGAGAAACTATGTAAAGTAGACAGTGTAGATGCTGATAACACTTAGCCATGCCAACACAAGAGAAACTATGCAAAGTAGACAGTGTAGATGCTGATAACACTTAGCCATGCCAACACAAGAGAAACTGGCCGGCAGAGTGGATTGTGGAGTGTTAAATATGGCCACCTTGTATATGGCAGGTAAAACTGGCCAGCAGAGTGGACTGTGCAGTGTTAAATATGGGCCAGCCTGTATATGGCAGGTAAAACTGGCCAGCAGAGTGGATTGTGGAGAGTTAAATATGGGCCAGCCTGTATATGGCAGGTAAAATTGGCCAGCAGAGTGGATTGTGGAGTGTTAAATATGGGCCAGCCTGTATATGGCAGGTAAAATTGGCCAGCAGAGTGGACTGTGCAGTGTTAAATATGGGCCAGCCTGTATATGGCAGGTAAAACTGGCCAGCAGAGTGGACTGTGCAGTGTTAAATATGGGCCAGCCTGTATATGGCAGGTAAAACTGGCCAGCAGAGTGGACTGTGGAGTGTTAAATATGGGCCAGCCTGTATATGGCAGGTAAAATCTCAACAATTCTTTTACATCATCTGTTTGACTTTGTACTTCCTGGCAATTTTATTCTGAGACAAAACTCTTAGCAGTTCTACAGCCATGGTATAATTTAGTTCCATTACTGTGTTTTACAGCCATGGTATAATTTAGTTCCATTACTATGTTTTACAGCCATGGTATAATTTAGTTCCATTACTATGTTCTACAGCCATGGTATAATTTAGTTCCATTACTATGTTTTGGTTGTGTCCTCATGATTTTATTCAACAGGGAAGCTGTATGGAGTCCAAGTGTTAACAATACTATTAATTCTTTTATGGCAGTGGTTTAACTTGGGTAGTTTTTTCTGTTTAACATCCAATGACGTTTAATTACAGGGAAAAATTTAATCTTAATACTTCAATATGATTTAACCCAGGTATTTTTTGCTCAGCTTAACTCCTGACTGTATTGGAGAAAAGTTTAATCTTTTGTTGTATATGGCTGAACATTGATATTTTTTCAAGTTAACTCCTAAGGACTTTTATTGAAGGAAAAATGTTATGTTGCTCTATAAGGAGGAATGTCATGAAACTCTACATCTTCCTATACCAATCTTATCTCCTATACCAATCTTATCTCCTATACCAATCTTATATACCAATCTTATCTCCTATATCAATCTTATCTCCTATATCAATCTTATCTCCTATACCAATCTCCTATACCAATCTTATCTCCTATACCAATCTTATATACCAATCTTATCTCCTATATCAATCTTATCTCCTATATCAATCTTATCTCCTATACCAATCTTATCTCCTATACCAATCTTATCTCCTATACCAATCTTATCTCCTATACCAATCTTATCTCCCATACCAATCTTATCTCCTATACCAATCTTATCTCCTATACCAATCTTATCTCCAGGAAAAATGTTATGTTGCTCTATAAGGAGGAATGTTATGAAACTCTACATTTTCCTATACCAATCTTATCTCCTATACCAATCTTATCTCCTATACCAATCTTATATACCAATCTTATCTCCTATATCAATCTTATCTCCTATATCAATCTTATCTCCTATACCAATCTCCTATACCAATCTTATCTCCTATACCAATCTTATATACCAATCTTATCTCCTATATCAATCTTATCTCCTATATCAATCTTATCTCCTATACCAATCTTATCTCCTATACCAATCTTATCTCCTATACCAATCTTATCTCCTATACCAATCTTATCTCCCATACCAATCTTATCTCCTATACCAATCTTATCTCCCATACCAATCTTATCTCCAGGAAAAATGTTATGTTGCTCTATAAGGAGGAATGTTATGAAACTATACATTCTCCTATACCAATCTTAATCTCCTGATATTACTGAAGGAGAAAAGGTGAACGTAAACCTTGAGGGCAGAACCAATACGCAGTGAAGGATTAAGGGAAGAATAATGATCTGGATGTGGCTTTCCCCATGTTAATTATTTTATACCCCCCCATACAGTGCAATTCCCAAAATCCGAAATAGGATAAAGAGGTGCCTGGATTTTTTTGGTGGGCACACCGTAATTCCCTGTCTTTGCCTTCAGTTATAAGTATGGACACCCACTTGCTTGTACTTCTTTGAAAAATAATTGTACCCAGTCTTTAATTTATTCCATAATCATGGTTTTGATGGCCTGGTGGGAAAATTCAACAACAAACACTTTTTTTTCCTTCTCTCTCTCTCTCACTCCATCACTCTATCTCTGTCTCTCATCCATGGGAATAAACCCACAGAGCAAAAAATTACTGAATCACGTACTGTACACTGTTCATGCCAGTCCAGCCTGAGCCGCCTTAGATGACTGTACAGTGACCCTGGACACTAGACCAGGACATTTTCTGGCGGTAAATATGTTCTGTCATGACATTTTTTGGCACAATGACTCTTCCTTGAACCTCTTGGAAAACTGGTATTTTTTGGATATTTGAATTTCGGATTTGGGGAATTGCACTGTACTGCTCTCTCTCTCTCTCTCAAACACACACACACACACACACACAAATTATTTCATCATGATAACCCTAATTCCCACACAGAAGACTGGGTAAGAGAGGACCCAGGGTAAAAAAAAACGAGAACTATCATAACAATACAAAATAAATAATAATAATAATAATAATAATAATAATAATAATACTCATCATCATCATCATGAAATACAAAAGAAATAATAATCATCATCATCATCATCATGAAATACAAAAGAAATAATAATAATAATAATCATCATCACCAACATGCAAATTTCCACCTAAGAGATGAAGGAAGTAGGCACCAAACACAAGAAATGATTACACACAAAACTGGGCAAACTTTCAACAACATTACATATATGATTTTGAAGGTCTTGGCTACACACGCACACGTCAGCCATTCTACACTTGTTGACTCTATAGTGTGTTTAACCTGCCAAAGATCCCTAACCCCTTTCAGCTTAGTTCATGGCCTATTCTAATCAACTGTAGTGTGTTTAACCTGCCAAAGATCCCTAACCCCTTTCAGCTTAGTTCATGGCCTATTCTAATCAACTGTAGTGTGTTTAACCTGCCAAAGATCCCTAACCCCTTTCAGCTTAGTTCATGGCCTATTCTAATCAACTGTAGTGCATTTATTATAACCTGGCAATGATCCCTAACCCCTTTCAGCTTAGTTCATGGCCTAATCAACTGTAGTGCATTTATTATAACCTGCCAAAGATCCCTAACCCCTTTCAGCTTAGTTCATGGCCTATTCTAATCAACTGTAGTGCATTTATTATAACCTGCCACAGATCCCTAACCCCTTTCAGCTTAGTTCATGGCCTATTCTAATCAACTGTAGTGCATTTATTATAACCTGGCAATGATCCCTAACCTCTTTTAGCTGGCATAACTGTAGTGTGTTTACTCTTACCTGACAAACATCCCTAACCCCTTTCAGGTTAGTTGATTCCTAGGTGTAGTCTCAGCCCTGACTATGACTACTGTGTAAATGTGGTTGAGTTCCCCGCCTGAGAGTGCTGTGCCAGGCAAACATATTCAACCCACCCCATTGAACAGACTTTAGTTATGTACAAGAGATGTGTATGTGTAGTAATGTTATCCTAGACTGTGACTACTGTGTAAATGTGGCTGAGTCCCCTGCCTGAGAGTGTTAAATCACAAATCCAACTCAGCCCAGTGAACAGACTGCAGTTATGTACAAGAGATGTGTATATGTAGTAGTGTTATCCTAGACTGTGACTACTGTGTAAATGTGGCTGAGTTCCCCGCCTGAGAGTGTTGTTCAAGGCTCACAAATCCAATCCACCCCAGTGAACAGTTATGTACAAGAGATGTGTATGTGCAGTAGTCTGATCCTGGACCCTGACTACTGTGTAAATGTGGCTGAGTTCCCCGCCTGGGAGTGTTGTGCAAGGCCAGGTACTGTACCAGGATACTGCCCCCACACCACTGCCATGGTAGTACCTGCCAGGGACGATGGTTGCCACCCATCTACTACCTAACCAACCACCAACAGCAGCACCAGTGAAATGGGACACGCATTCCAGCATCACCAATCCTAACTCTTGTACAAACACAACTTCAAAACTAACTTAACAACATATATAAACTAACTTAACAACATATATAAACTAACTTAACATGTAACAAACTTCTATCTATCTATTGCCAGACACCTTAATCCTGTAAGGGGTGGCCACAAACAAATCACCTCCAGGTCGCCCTGTCCCCCGCCATTTCACTGCCCTGCTCCCAGCTCACACCCCCCTCTCTCATATACCTCTCCACTCCATCCCTCCATCAACTTAACAACACATATAAACTAACTTAACAACACACATTAACTTAACAACGTACCTTACAATGCAAAAAATACCTTCAGCCTAACTTAACATATATAAACTACCAACAATACGCTCAGTGATACGGCCATACGATTATTCAAAGCCTCACAGACCCTACCTCCATCCCACAAACATACCTATCAAACACCAATGACTGTACACTGACAAGCAACCTACATGGGGTGACACTGGAAAAAACACACTACAAACATCTCACTACTGGGGTGTGTTTAGCAGTGTTTTTCCTGGGCTGAATAGAAGTGTTTAGCATCAGTAATATCAAACACCAATGACTGTACACTGACAAGGTACCTACATGGGGTGACACTGGAAAAATCTCACTGAATAGAAGTGTTTAGCATCAGTAATATCAAACACCAATGACTGTACACTGACAAGGTACCTACATGGGGTGACACTGGAAAAAACACACTACAAACATCTCACTACTGGGGTGTGTTTAGCAGTGTTTTTCCTGAGCTGAATAGAAGTGTTTAGCATCAGTAATATCAAACACCAATGACTGTACACTGACAAGCAACCTACATGGGGTGACACTGGAAAAAACACACTACAAACATCTCACTACTGGGGTGTGTTTAGCAGTGTTTTTCCTGAGCTGAGTAGAAGTGTTTAGCATCAGTAATAGTATAGATAAATATGGATTAACACAGCCTTCAGTTACCCTCTTCACTACGACAATATTACCCTATGCTGAATAAAATAGTGTGGTGGCAGCAGGAATCTATCTATCTATCTATCCATCTATCTATCAATCTATCTACCTATCTATCTATCCATCCATCTATCTATGTGTCTATCTATACAGCCTTCAGTAACCCTCCTCACTACTACAAATCCTATGCTGAATAAAATAGTGTGGTGGCAGCAGGAATCTATCTATTTATCCATATGTTTATCTATCTATCTATCTACCTATCTATCTATCCATCCATCCATCCATCTATGTGTCTATCTATACAGCCTTCAGTAACCCTCCTCACTACTACAAATCCTATGCTGAATAAAATAGTGTGGTGGCAGCAGGAATCTATCTATTTATCCATATGTTTATCTATCTATCTATCTACCTATCTATCTATCCATCCATCCATCCATCTATGTGTCTATCTATACAGCCTTCAGTAACCCTCCTCACTACTACAAATCCTATGCTGAATAAAATAGTGTGGTTGAAGCAGGAATCTATCTATCTATCCATCTCTCTCTCTCTCTCTCTCTCTATCTATCTATCTATGTACCTATCTATCTTTCTACCTATCTCTCTCTCTATCCATCTTTCTATCTGTCTATCTATCTATCTATCTGTCTGTCTATCTATCTAAAGTATCCATTACCAGGGTTATACTGTCAGCAGCTTGATGACTTCCTAACACCTCTTCCTCAGCAACTTATTCTGTACCTTACACCTTAACATCCTCTTGTATGTTACTGGTCAATACTATGTTATTAAAATCATATAAATAACATACATGAGAATATTAAGAGGTATGAGTAATAGGGAAAGTAAATCACCATAGAAAAGATGTTAAGAAGCCTCCTGTACCACCTACAATTGCACCCCACCAATGACTGTACAATCAAATACAAAAGTCCATTTACAGATGCTTCAGTATGATGTAGTGGATAAAGATGCATATACGGAAGATCCCTAACACCATCCCCTTACTGATTTATTTTTGGATATGGCTGGCTAATATCGTACAGTCTTTATACAGACTATGGTGATGTGTGAATGATTTAAGCAACACAAATGAGAACAGCAAGGCGAAATAAGCAAAATAAATCTCTAAGGAAAAGATGTTAGGGAGCTTCCATGACTGACGACTATGGGTCAATGAATCCAGCCATAACACATACACTAGAATTTTCCCTTGCTGGACTTACAGATGCTTGAATGTGACACAGTAGACAAAGGTTTACATTATCACCCACACATCAATGTTAATATGCACCTAACTCCACTACATCACATGAAACATCTATATATAAACCCAGCCATGACACACAGGCAGGGGAGTCAACTTCAGAGACAAAATAGAGGAATTCCATGTGACATAAAAGACAAAGGTTTGCATTATCAATCACACATCAATGTTAATATACACCTAAATCCATTACATCACATGAAACATCTTTGAATCCAGCCATGATATACAAGCAGGGAAGACCAAGTCAGAGACAAAATAGAGGAATTCCATGTGACATAAAGGACAAAGGTGAATATTATCACCCACATATCAATGTTAATATGCACCTAACTCCACTATGTCACATGAAACATCTATAAATCCAGCCATGACACACAGGCAAAAGAACTCCATGAAACAGAGACAAGGGAGTTACTGACTGATGATCTCATAGATGCTTGAATGTGAGGTAAAAGACAATGGTTCATATTATAACCCACACATCAATAATAATATACATGTAAATCTAATACACAACATTAAACATCTATGAATCCAACCATAACATACAGGCAAAAGAGCTTCATTAAACAGAGACAAGAGAGATACTGACTGACACTCCCATAAATGCTTGAATATGACATAGTAGACAATGTTACATATATACTGTATTATCACCCACACATCAATGAGAATATACACCTAAATCAATAATATCACACTAAACATCTATGAACCCAGCCATGACACACAGGCAAAAGAACTCCATGAAACAGACACAAGAGAGTTACTGACTGATGCTCTCACAGATGCCTGAATGCGAGGTAATGGACAAAGGTACATGTTATCACCCACAAATGAAGGATGTTATGCACCTCACTCCACTATGCCACATTAAATGACTCTGAATCCAGCCCTGACATCAAGACTGTAGAGGTG
>NC_136956.1:2478474-2510974 GCF_032717465.1 Coenobita brevimanus
TTCCTGTACGTATTTGTGTCTGTATGTTTCCTGTACGTATTTGTGTCCGTATGTTTCCTGTACGTATTTGTGTCTGTATGTTTCCTGTACGTATTTGTGTCTGTATGTTTCCTAAGAGAGATGACCATGACTATAGTTCATTCACTCTAAATTGACAAAAATCTCTACCTTCTTTCAGCTCAACTGATGGCCGGTGTTATAAGACTGGAGGGTAAATTTGACTAGTAACCAAGGAGATTCATTTCTACCTCAGAACTAAAACCGATAAAAATCCCTAACCCCTCTCAGCACAGTTCATAGCCAGGTGTAATCAGACTGGAGGCTTGATTTGACTAGTAACCAAGGAGACTCATTCCTACTTTTAAAACCAAAGTTGACAAAAATCCCTAACCCATTTCAGCTCAGTTCATGGCCAAGTGTAATCAGACTGGAGGCTTGATTTGACTAGTAACCAAGGAGACTATCCCATATCAAAGGCCCATCAAAATTCATGCTACCTCTGGAATCTCACTACTGTATCTCCATTTTGCCCTGCCCTCTGCCCTCACGCTGCCCTCCCTCCAACTCAAACCATTCCCTTTTGCATACATCTCCGCCTCATCCTCAATTCCCCTCCCCCTCAACTTACACTGCCTTCATTCTTATCATTTCTCCATCCCATCACTCCAGCTCATCCTTGGTCTCCATCTACCCCCTCCACTTCACTCCTAGTCAATCTCTCATTCTCCATGCTCTCCATATGGCCACACCATCTCATAATACTCCTCCTAACACTTCTCAACACATCCACATCAATGCCACAACACTCCTTCATTTCCCCATTTTTCTGTCTCTCTTTCCATGTAACTACATCCACATCAACACTACAACACTCCTTCATTTCCCCATTCTTCTGTCTCTCATTCTATATATAGTAACTCTACATCCACATCAACACAACAACACTCCTTCATTTCCCCATTCTTCTCTCTTTCATTCCATATACAGTTACTCTACATCCACACCAGTGCCACAACACTCCTTCATTTCCCCATTTTTCTGTCTCTCTTTCCATATAACTACATCCACATCAACACTACAACACTCCTTCATTTCATTTGTCTGTCTGTCTCTCCACAGTGCTCCACATCTACACTAACACCACAACACTCCTTCATTTCCTCATTTATCTGTCTGTCTTTCCACATAATTCTGCATTCACACTAACACCACAACACTTCTTTGCTTCCTCATTTGTCTGTATGTCTCTCCACATTACTCCACATGACACACATCCACATCAACAACACCACAACACTCCTTCATTTCCTCATTTATCTGTCTGTCTTTCCACATAACTCCACATCCACATCAACACAACAACACTCCCTCATTTCCTCATTTATCTGTCTGTCTCTCCACAAATCCACATGCATCCACATCAACATCAGCACCACAACACTCTCTGAACTGTCTCATATGTCTGTCTCTCTCTCCTCATAATTCCACCTGCTTCCTCCACTAAACCTAATCTAAGTCAGTCAAATATTTAAAGCATTAGCCAAAAACAACCAAACTTAACCTAAGATAACCTAACCCAACCTTGCAGATAATAATAATAATAATAATAATAATAGTAATAATAATAATAATAATAATAATAATCCAACGTACTTTCTTTAACCATAATGCTGATAAATAATAAAGATATAGTAATGATAATAAAGAGTATACTGCAGTGTAATCTAGCCTTGGTTTTATGACATGATGGAGGGATGGAATGGAGAGGCATATGAGAGAGGGGTGTGAGTTGGGGGGAGGGCAGCGTAATGGCAGGGGACAGGGTGACACAGAGATGATTAGTATATGGCTACCCCTTATGGAATTATGGCATCTGGCTATTGATAGACGGACAGATAGATAGACAGAAAGATAGATAGATAGACAGACAGATAGACAGATAGAGATATAGATAGATATATTAATTATCTTATGGCAACCGAAATAACTGAATATAATAATGGATTCCTACACTTCATTCACTTTAATTAGGTGGAAAATGTAATCTTTTGCAGCTTATTATTCACAGCTCAATGGCAGAATAATACTACAGCACAGCCTCTCCACAGCACTTCTTCATGACTAGCATTTTTTGTCCCCTCGTTACAGCTCAGCATTCAAGTTGGAGAGATGGCAGTTTTTTCTTAATTCTTGGAGGGAAAAATTTTGGGGTTTCTAGCCTTTGGTTCCTTCTTCCTTAAAAAAGAAAATAGTGCCACTCATTACACACCATATGGCACAGATTCCATAGAGGGATAGATTGAAAAATATTGGACATGGCAAACACACATGAAGAAAGGAAAATAATAATAATAATAATAATAATAATAATAATAATAATAATAACAACAACAATAACACAAGGGCTGGACATAAGACAAGACACAGCCAAGAAAATCAATGAGAAAGGAAATTATAAGACTAGAGAGAGAGAGAGAGAGAGAGAGAGAGAATTAAAACTCATGTACAAGACTAATAAGAGACAAAGACATCAAACTGTGTACAGCAAAGGTCTGGGATTCATTTAATTTATCAGATACAGTATAAGAGATACACTGAGGTGGTCTGCACATGTGGAGAGGATGGAGAACGAGAGACTGACAAGGAGAGTGTATGTGAGTGAGGTGGAGGGGGGGAGAGGGAGGGGGAGGCCAAGGATGAGATGGAGGGATGGAGTGGAAAAGTTTATGAAAGAGGGGTGTGTGAGCTGGGAGCAGGGCAATGAAATGGCGGGGGACAGGGTGACATGGAGGCGATTTGTTTGTGGCCACCCCTTACGCGATTAAGGCATCTGGCAATACACAGATAGACAGTACAAGAGGGGGACACCTATGGTAAAATAAAGAGTTAAATGGTGCAGGAAATCACTGGATCCATTATGCATGATACTCCTTTGATTAAGTGTTCAGACAGACATAAAAAACTTAATTCACTTCAGTAGGTTAGGCTGAAAGTGGATAAATATTAGTCTGCAGTTGTGTTAATGAGCAAAAATACTGGTACGTCTGATACATACCTTCAATACATACAGACATACATGTATTATTTCACATGGTAATACTGATTCACTTTTTGGCTGAACAATTGTGAAACTCTTATGCAATATTCTGAAAAGTCTGTTGGATTCTGATGATTGCAATACTGGATTTCAAAAGTCATTGTTCACAGTCTTGTTATTTATCATATTTGACTGGATCAATACTTGTGTCTGCAATACTACAGTCATAAGTACAGAGTATAAGTACGCTGATGATTCTGTACCAGCATTGTCCTGTATTCCATATTTCCATTCCTCCCATAACACCTTTCCCTAAATGATATACAGTTTATATTTTGCTTATTACACCTGCTCCCTTCTATTTCATAAATCCTTCCAATATTGCCATACTCTGCATAAATAATATACAGTATAAAAGGATGTTAACCAGCCACATTCAAAAATAAACTGCTAAGGAAGAGGTATCAGGGAGCTTCTTTAAGTGATCTATTTTTGGATATGGCTCATTAATATCCTTTTGTACATGATTTGGCCTTGTGGAGAGGATGGAGAGTGAGGAGAGTGTATGCGAGTGAGGTGAAGGGGTGGAGAGGGAGGGGGAGACCAAGGATGAGATGCAAGGATGGAGTGGAGAGATATATGGGAGACAGGGGTGTGAGCTGGAGGGAACGCAGTGAAATGGCGAAGGACACGACGAAATGGAGGCAATTTGTTTGTGGCCACCCCTTCTAGGATTACGGCGTCTGGAAATAGACAGATAGTACATACAACATTTATGCAGTGTGGCAATACTGGAAGGATTTACATAACACAGAAGAGGGAAATCACGGTGTAACAAACTAAAGATCGTAAATAACTAAATAATAAATAACTAAATAAATAATAACTAAATAAATAACTAAAGACCATAAATAACTAGATCATAAACAAAACTGAAGTATAGGAAGCCATCAACAAGTAACGGAGCCAAGTTTAAATACTGACTCAACGTCCTCACCACCATCAACCCCTTACCTCAGGCCCTGGATTAGAATTTGTAGTCTTCATTCTCCCACACCACACACATGCAATCCAAGACCCCCTCAGGATCATACAGTACTTGTGTATGATGGAGAGATATCTTCCTGCGTGCAGAGATATCCTGTAGTGTGCAGCAGTAGTCTTGTCCTGAGCTTTTCCTTCTTGTACACCACACACACATGTTAGCCAAGACCTCCTCAAGATCATACTGCACTTGCAAATGGGAGAGATCTTGTAGTGTGCAGAGATACCCCATATTGTGCAGCAGAAGTCTTCTCCTGAGCTTTTCCTTCTCCTACAGTACACAAACATTCTTGCCAAGGCTCCCTCAGGATCATACTGCACTTGCACATGAGAGGGATCTTGTAGTGTGCAGCGATACCCCATAGTGTGCAGCAGTAATCTTGTCCTGGTGCTTTTCTTCTTCTACACACACACATGCTTGCCAAGGCCCCCTCAGGATCATACTGCACTTGCATATAAGAGACATCTTGTAGCGTGCAGTAGTCTCAGCCTGGGGTGGGATTCTTACCCACATTTATGAATGAAACCTTCTCAAAACTCACATTATTTTCTGCAGGAAGAAGTACAGTACACAAATAAGAATGGTCTGCACTTTCCTTTCCTTCTTCTGCACACAAATAACTAATACAGCTTACGTTAATTTTCCTCTGTAACTACTTTTTCTAGCAGGCTGAAGGACACACACTCTACACTTATCCTTCTTGGCGAAACAAACCACAGTTCAAACAGGGCTCATATTCTCACTGATTAACCCCTAACCACTGGCTGACGTGTATAGCCGTCACAATTTTGGGCACGAAGCAATGCCAGTTGACGTATATAGCCACAAGTGTATTCCCGCCACCCTTTGAATTTTAACTTATCCTTACTCATTGAAGGGACCACCTGGCGATGTGGGGATACTTTCATTTCAAAGAGGAAGAGTTGGTGAGTCTTATGTATCTTTAATTTTTTCTCTAGCTGTTAGTTGGCTGATATTAGGGTCTAAAGCAAAGGGTATTTTTTTCTGTCACGGATATCCCCCGTAGGGAGGAACGTGCGACATCAGAAATCCCCAGGTGTGTAGGGGTTAAGGAAGCTCCCTAACACCTGTTCCTTAGCAATGTACTTTTGGATATGGGTAGTTAATATCCTTTTCCACAATATTTATGTAGAGTACGGTGATATTGGAAGGATTTATGTATAACACAGTAGACAGTAAGGTGTAATAAGCAAAGTAAATCACTCAGGAACAGGTGTTAGGGAGCTTACTCAACTAACGAGAATATGGACAACGGGCTGATTGTAAATGTGTTTGTTTATCTCGGCCTTTGACTCTCCCTTCACCTCAGTCATGCAGCTGCTGTCCAAGGCTGCCCAAGGAGCATATTGCCCTTGAGTATAAGAAAAATGTACTGTAGACTATACCAGTGGACTCCTCCTTCACCCCATCACACAGCTGGCATTCTGGACCTTGTACTGGAGGTGTATTTGTCCTGCATGCCACTCCACATCATCATCCTCCATGCAGCCTGGAAAAGAAGGTAACCATTAATAACTGTGTGTGTGTGTGTGTGTGTGTGTGTGTGTGTGTGTGTAGGTAATTAGCTGGTTTAGGCCCTGGGTTCTGCTTACAGTACACAGAAAACATCAGCTATACCATGATCAATCCTAATACAGGGATTCCACGTGAGTAAGTATTAATTTTTTTGTTATGTAATTGTGCTATTCTCTTATCAAACTTGAGAAGGATCTGTAATAGCAGAAGAGTTGGTGAAGGATGGCAGTTGTTACCTGGTGAATTAGTTTGTATCGTCTATAAATGCTCCAACATGATTGCATGCATCAGCTTTCATCACCTAATGACGGCTCTCCATGCTGCTCAATCTCTGGCAGCCTCCCCATTCAGTCCCTTGTCCCTGAAGTCATACTCCATGATGTCATCCCATGTCTTTTTCGGTCTGCCTCTTCCAATGCTACCCCCAGTGTTCACACTTCTCACCTTCCACACCCAACTGCCATCCCCCATGCTCTTCACATGCCCACACCATCTCAATCTACCCATTCTCATCACAACACCAATACATTCCAGTCCCATCCTTCCTCTCAATTCTTGAATCGCAAACCTAGCCCCCCCAGGCCTTGCACTCAAGGATGCACTGCAAGTTGCCCTGCTTCTACAGTCCACCATCCTCTTTTTGTGGGCTAGGGAAGGGAGTGAGAGATATTTGTATAACCAGGCAGCTCCACCAACCAGTCATATTGGTGCTACCACATGTAGGTACCTGGTAAACATTTTTATACACTCACAACCAAAAAGAATATTGTGTTAAGTTGGTAAATACTAACACAAACAATGAGGTTAAAAAGCTGCCTTCAAAATGCTTTCTACTGGCATGAAAAAACAAAAGATGCCATGACTGAGTAATAGGCACTTGGGCCAGTCTACAGAGAGGAAAGTCCTGACATACAGTAAACCCTCGATGTAACAAACCCTGGTATTGCAAATATTTCAGATAGAGCGAACAGCCAAATCGCGACCGAACTTCCCTCGGATTTTGCGAACAAAGGTCGCTAAATGCGGGGGAAGTTCATGAATCAGCCCATGGTGACAACAGCATCCCTGCCTGGCACAGTAAGTGTACTATAACAGCACTCCTTCCTGGCACAGTAAGTGTACTACAACAGCATCCCTTCCTGGCACAGTAAGTGTACTTCAACAGCATCCCTTCCTGGCACAGTAAGTGTACTTCAACAGCACTCCTTCCTGGCACAGTAAGTGTACTTCAACAGCACTCCTTCCTGGCACAGTAAGTGTACTTCAACAGCACTCCTTCCTGGCACAGTAAGTGTACTTCAACAGCATCCCTTCCTGGCACAGTAAGTGTACTTCAACAGCACTCCTTCCTGGCACAGTAAGTGTACTACAACAGCACTCCTTCCTGGCACAGTAAGTGTACTTCAACAGCATCCCTTCCTGGCACAGTAAGTGTACTTCAACAGCACTCCTTCCTGGCACAGTAAGTGTACTTCAACAGCACTCCTTCCTGGCACAGTAAGTGTACTTCAACAGTACTCCTTCCTGGCACAGTAAGTGTACTACAACAGCACTCCTTCCTGGCGCAGTAAGTGTACTTCAACAGCATCCCTTCCTGGCACAGTAAGTGTACTGTAACAGTACTACATTATACTGTATTCTTATTATAGGTATTGTACAGTATTTATATGTACAACTTCATACAGTACTGAATTTACATGTACAACTTCATAAACCATTGAATTCTCCACATAAAACTTTATAAAGTTTAGGTTGTGGTTGTGCACGTAGGACTGAACGACTCCCCGGATATAGCGACCTAGGTTCGGTAATCCCTCAGATAACACCGACCCTCAGATATAGCGAATTATCGGATATAGCGACACCCCCCCCCCCGGGGAAATAGTTCATTATATCAAGGGTTTATTGTATATGAATGTCCAACTAACTCTAACCTCTGTTGGAAGAAAACTGACTTTCAAAAATGGTCGATATTTATTGTACGTCCTGCATGTTATAAAAAAAAAAGGAAAAAAAATAGTTTGACACCCTAAAAGGCTTCTGATTCCTACTGTATATCCTGTATGAGTAATACAAAGAATGTTCAGGTTTTTACAAAGTCTCTAATTCCTACCATACATACTGTAGAATAAAAAAATGAAAAAAAAGTTGAGCATAAACTAAGAAATTTAAATAAACACAAGCATAATATGGAATCAAATTAAGATTAAAATACAAGATGTGGATGTGAGAGAAAGCATTAGGAGAAATACACTGAGGTGGTTTGGCCTTGTGGAGAGGATGGAGAGTGAGAAACTAATGAGGAGAGAGTATGAGAGGTGGAGGAGGGGAGGGGGAGGGGGAGACCAAGGATGAGATGGAGAGATGGAGTGGAGTGGTATAAGAGAGAGTGGGGTGTGAGCTGGGGGGAGGACATTGAAATGACAGGGGACAGAAAGACATGGAAGTGATTTGTTTGTGGCCACCCTTTATGGGATTAAGGTGTCCGGCTACAGATAGACAGACTGATAGATTGATTTGTAAATATGCAAACTCACCTCAGTACTAAGCAAACTGTGGGTCGCTCAAACCACTTACTCCATAAACTGCAACACAAAATATCATCATCAGTCGCTGCGAGAAGAACTGACACGTACATCACCACTTCACCTGAAATACAAAATTTTAAATGTCACAAGCATGGCACTGATACAATACATGGTTATCCAGCTACATAAGGAAGGTGTGGCTAGGAGGTGCAGCAGGGATTCCACAGGCTTGAATGGTGAATGAATGAATGTGTGACTCATTTCACTGGGGATGCTGGCCATTGATTCCCTTATTATTTTTTTAACCGGACATGGTGTTCATTTGTCCACTCATTTTTTACCTGGGCATGACACTCAACTGTTCTCCTACTATAATTTCTTTTAACTGGGTACTGTACGCTGTTCATTAGTTATCCCATTATCATTTTATTTTCCTTGCTTTTTACACCTTGCCTTGCCCCACCTGAGAGTAGGAAGATGTGGGATGACAATGATGACAAATATTTTAATGTTCATTATGGCTAGTGTGGACACTGACCTGGAAATCTACACACCCAAATCTCAGCATGCCTTCTTACATCTCATACCAGTGAAACTGATTTCTTAATAACCTAAAATAACGTACAGTATCATCTGATAAAACCTACAATAATGTACAGTATTATCTGATAAAGTCATAAGTGATGGAAAGGGATGCCTTCATGTGGTGACACTGTCTGGCTATACAAACCTCCCTCCACTACTTCCCTATCCCCTGAAGGTAGGAGGATCAACTAAAGGAGAAAGGCATCTGGACGGCACGGGAAATGCATTTTAATCCCTTTGGTACGGTGACTTATTGGGTATGTCATGGCAGGTCTGGTGGGTTAAACCATGATATATCCTCAGTGTCATATATTCCCTTAAAGTATGCTGGGAAAGGGGTGGGGTGGGGGGCACTGGTAGCATGTGGCTCTTGGGGGTAGCCAGGATTGTTCACTGGTTCAAGCTTTAACTCTGCCCACACTGGGTCTTCAATCAATCACTGGCCAGGCTGGTCATCATGTACCAGCTGGTCACCCTCCCAGATACTGTACACTGCTTTGTCTCAAGGTAATTACTAACAGCACCCATATAGTGTATGACATTATACAGTACTTACACAGTTTAGATAACACCTGGAGGAGTTAATTAGTGACCTGGCTGATGCAGTGGCCTTGTATCCCAGCACAGTGAGTGAATAACTCACCACAGCACAGTGAGTGAATAACCCACCACAGGCTCAGTGGCTTAAGCTACAGAGATAAGCACTGTGGCTAAGCACCATTATTATGGCATCTGCCACCAACTTTACCCTACATTTGGCCGTAGTATAAAAACAAAGCACATGAATCATGATGTGTTATGTGGCCTAAGGAAAAAACAAGACATATCTGCAATGCATTAATATCATGGCAGATGTCTAATACAGTGTTAAGCCTGTAATGCACCTGGTTCATATTTAAGATGTGTCTAAGGTTGCAGCTACTATAACAAGTATACAAATATACAAGACACAGTACCTGCTAATACATATAGCCCCCCCCCAAAAAAAAAAAAAAAAAAAAAATGGATACATATACAGTGGTACTATTTCACATTCTCAACAATCCATTATGACAAAAGACAAAATCAGTTGGAGAAACTTTTCAAAAATCTGTGTTTCTCTGCACATATTGGACATGACATATTTGCCCAAAGCCACTGCTAAATGGTTCCAGCCATCCATAGTCCAACTCAGTGGCAACTCTGACCACACCAAGTCCAACTTTCTGAGATTTATTGTATATTGTGGAACTATATCACCAGACGCTTTCATCCCATATGAGGTGGACACAAAGGAGCTGCCTCCATGTCACCCTATCCTATGCCACCCTGCTATCCTCTCTCCAACTCACACCCTCTCTCTTGCATCTCCACCCTCTCCCTCCACCTAATTCTCAGTCTCCCCCACCAACCTCACTCACATACTCTCCTAGTGTGCCTCTCATTCTCCATCCTCTACATATAGCCAAACCATCTCAAAGTAATTCTCTTTATGTTTTCTTGCACATCCACAAAATCTTATGTTTTCTCACACATCCCCATTAACATCACAGTGCACTCAAATCTAAAAATCTAATTACCAAAGATTGTATAATTTCCAAAACATTTTCTGATGCCACTGGGGTGTACTGATACCACCAGTCATTACACAATCAATGCATATTTGAAAAGAAAGTAAGGTTGGGTCGTTTTTTAAATATATAAATAAATAAATAGAATTACCATGTCTGAACCTGCGAATGGCTGGTTGCTAGTTCTCTGTGTTGGGTTCAGAGCTCTAACTGACAGGAAACCCGTACAAACCCTTCTCTTGGCCAGAGGAGGTTGAGTTGCCTGGACCATCTGAGGCAGACACACAGGTGAGGCAGTGGTTGACTCAGGTCCACCCCACAAAAGTGCTAAATTGCCGTCTCAACTCCTGGGATAATTGTGAGGCAGCAGCATCTGTGGCCTGCAATGTAAACACGTTGCCATTAAACAGTGATCAGAAGTACAGTATAGGGGCTGGATTCTTGAAAATATTTATCATCAATTCCCTGTTGTAACTTATCTCTGCTTTTACAGGAAGAACTAAAGACACAGGAGCATTCTGCATGCTCCTTTCCTTGACCTTCCTGCTAAAACAAACATACTATACTTCAGGATTATTTTCCTCTTGTAGATTTTATTACAGTAACTCTATTCATTGCCATATTAACTCTATCCATTGCTTTTTAGACTGATTAAGATATGGAAAGCCTGTATTCCTCTCCTTCCTGTAAATAACCTGACTCAAGACAAAGTCAACCATAAATACATCCAAAATTCCCCTCCCAATACCGTGCAGGTTCCCATTACTGTTAATCAGTAAACAGCGGCTCTGGAAAAATCTACCTCACACCATATAATGAAGAAAAAAAAAAAAAAATCAACTGTGTATCCACTACAGCATCCCAAAGTTTCAAGACATTCAGCACGCTTTCTGCTGCTATCACTACACTGAAAACTTCTCAGGACTGAAGAATGAAACTGATTAAATACTGTGTGGTATTACAGCAGGATAAATGATAACAGCATCAGCCTATCCCATTGTACCCTTTGAGGTATAGGGTCCTGAGGCTGGATTCTTGAAAATATTTATCACCAATTCCCTGTTGTAACTTATCTCTGCTATTGCAGACACAGGAGCATTCTGCATGCTCCTTTCCTTGACCTTCCTGCTAAAACAAACATACTGTATTTCATGATAGTTTTCCTCTTGTAGATTTTATTACAGTAACTCTATTCATTGCTATACTGTGTGGTATTACACAGGAGGAGGAGAGTACTGTACACCTAAAGGTAAGTTTTATGACCAGCCTACTTCTCATAACAGCCCTACATGATCAAAAACCCTCATCGACCCTTTGGAATCCAACTAGGCTGGGCCACCAGGGCATTCTAACCACTAGACAACTTTTTTAACTTTCAAAATGGCCCAAATTACACTATATCGTCTAATAATTCCCAGCCATATTGATCTCTGCTGCTTGCCTATGGGCAGCCCCACATTCAAGCCTCCCATGAGAACGGCAGGACTAAAATATCACGATTTAAAACGGCAGCATCAACAACTGGATTCCCCGTCTCTTTATAAAAATGTAAACAAACATTTTACCTTTCAAAATACCAAAAATTACGCTATATCATATACTAAATCTTAAACAATAAATTTCCAGCGCTTACCTGTATTAACATCATATTTAAAGCTTCCATTACAGAGGATGACAGAAAAAGTATGAGATTTAAAACACCGCCATCAGCCTACCTAAAGGGATTCCGCGGCCTTTAATCCACTGTAAACATCTTTATAACCTTTTAAAATGCCCAGTCGCAAAATATTTCCAAATATATCCCCAGCCATATTAATCTTCATTATTCCTCATGTCTGGGACCATACTCAACCTTTAAATAAGTATGGATGACGCGAATATTTGGGGATTTAACAGCATCAGCCTACCTTGGTTTAAATGGACACTTTAGCCACCTGGGAATAAACACCATCTTATGTCCTCCTCATGGCTAATAATTATACACTATATCAACTACCTATACGTCTACATAATGGCACAAGAAGCTAATAAATACATAAATATGAGAATTACCAGAAAAAAATCACAATAACACCGTAATTAAAGAATAAAATCAACGCTCACCTTCCCCACCGCCGATCCCATAATCCTCTAGTGACGTCACATTACAAGCCTAATATATTTACTTCTTAATGTTAATTTTTAGGCAGAGAATTTTGCTGCTATATCATTAGTTTCTTCAAGTAATAATTTATGTGCATATACTAAGTTAAGTAAAGTATTTCATGCTACTAAATTTCAATACCGTTCTTGTGTTCATTTTTTTTTTTTTTTTTAGTAACACGATAACTTTTGCTGCATGTGAATAAATAAATAAAATAGAATAAAATAAAAAACTGGATTATTGCATTATGTCTAATTATACTGTACAGTATTTGGTTATATGGTAAGCATATAACCAGATCATATCCTATGCTGGGTGGTAACCATAAATCCAAATGACGCCTGGTGGGTTAGTGGGTTAAGAAGTCTATGGGCTCCATCTGAGGGTGGTTGGGGGTTTAGTGTTCCCGTAATGCCATTCAGGGATGAGGGAGGCTGGTTACCATTGCCTTGAATGTCGGAACTGATGGCCTAGCCCTGGGACCCTACACTCTTGTTTATATGGGGCAAAATGAGATTGGGTGTTTGTTTGCTTATTTATTATTGTTTTTGTTGTTGTTCTCCTCCTTCTCCTCCTGCCCCTTCTCCTTCCTCTCCTCCTCCTGTTCGTCCTACTGTTCCATCTTCTTCGTCTCCTCCTCCTGCTCCTGCTCCTCCTCCTGCTCCTGCTCCTCCTCCTGCTCCTGCTCCTCCTCCTGCTCCTTCTCCTGCTCCTGCTCCTCCTCCTGCTCCTCCTCCTGCTCCTTCTACTGCTCCTGCTCCTTCTCCTGCTCCTGCTCCTTCTCCTCCTCCTGCTCCATCTCCTCCTCCTGCTCCTTCTCCTCCTCCTGCTCCTTCTCCTCCTTCTGCTCCTTCTCCTCCTCCTGCTCCTTCTCCTCCTCCTGCTCCTTCTTCTCCTCCTGCTCCATCTCCTCCTCCTGCTCCTTCTCCTCCTCCTGCTCCTTCTCCTCCTCCTGCTCCTTCTCCTCCTCCTTCTCCTTCTCCTCCTCCTGCTCCATCTTCTTCTCCTGCTCCTTCTCCTCCTCCTGCTCCATCTCCTCCTCCTGCTCCTGCTCCTCCTCCTTTTCCTTGTTCTATTTCTTTTTCTTGTTGTTCTTTTATTTCTTCTTCTTGTTATTGTTTCCATATATCCAAAAAATGTCATCCATCTCGGAAGACTCTACACTGAGGGATATATGAGGGCTGTATCAACCCCTCCACTGCGACAAGCGTCTCGTGATGTCCTGAACAAACAGTGCGGAGGAGGAAGAATATAGCTCATTGGTGTGAAGGGGTTGAGATTATGCCTTGTTCTGAGCGAGAGAGAGAGAGAGAGAGAGAGAGAGAGAGAGAGAGAGAGAGAGAGAGAGAGAGAGAGAGAGACAGACAGACAGACAGACAGACAGAGAGACAGAGAGACAGACAGACAGACAGACAGACAGACAGAGACTAAATCGAGTTGCTGCATTGGCCAAGAATCCAATACCCATCATCCAGTCATTTTCTGCCCCTTCAAGAGCGTAGGGACCTGGGGATAGGCTACTTGTCCTGACGTTTAAAGCGAGGGTGACCAGCCTCACTTGTCTGAGTGGCATTATGTGAGCATTAGATTTCATGCAACTACGACAGGGTACTCAAGTTATGGGAGTGACTCAGTTCCCTCAGATGAAAACAAACAAATTATGGCAGACCTACATTTGGGATCTACATTTTGATTATAAAACTTCTGCCCAAAATCCACCAGCCAGAGATATGATGACAAAAAACAGGAACGTCTATCTATCTATCTATTTGTCTATCGCCAGAATCCTTAATCCTGTAAGGGGTGGCCACAAACAAATCGCCTCTATGTCGACCTGTCCTCCTGTATTTCATTGCCCTGCTCCCTGCTCACACCCCCTCTCTCATATACCTCTCCGCTCCATCCCTCCACCTCATATTTGGCCTCCCCCTCCCTTTCCCCCCCTCCACCTCACTCACATACACTCTCCTCATCAGTCTCTCACTCTCCATCCTCTCCACATGGCCAAACAGGAATGTCAATCATGGGAGACTATTAACACCATCCCAGAGAGAAGGAAATATACTTGCAGATATCCTCGGCTATGTCACTCTACACAGCGAAAAGATAAACAAATGATGCTGTTCCTTAGCACTGTGTAATGATGAACAAGAAAAAGTCAATGCTGAGTTTGATGGTAATGCTGGAATGAAAGAAAAAACTAACACAATGAAGAGATGTATTTTATTTATCGTGGACTTATTCTCCTTTTATCACAGTCATGGATATATCACGTACATTATGAAGAAGAAAAAGTCAATGCTGAGTTTGATGGTAATGCTGGAATGAAAGGAAAAACTAACACAGTGAAGAGATGATATATTTTACTTATCGTGTACTTATTCTCCTTTACCACAGTCATGGATATATCACGTACATTTTGAACAAGAAAAAGTCAATGCTGAGTTTGATGGTAATGCTGGAATGAAGGAAAAGACAACACAGTGAAGAGATATATTTTATTTATCGTGTACTTATTCTCCTTTATCACAGTCATGGATATATCACGTACATTTGGCCAATCCAACCAAATCACAGCTCTTAGGCCCTTGAGTCTCGTGATGCAGTGTTTAGTTTAATCTTGCTTCCTCCTGACGATTTTATTCAGCCATTTGGTTCAAGTGTAGTAATGAGAGGGATGATCAAGTCTACATCTAACTCTTCACTCAGCAAGTCACCTAACCTGAATACAATCGTCTGGAGGCAGCAAAAATAATACGGTTAATGCACTGTCAGATTGGTAATGGTAGTTGCAACCTCAGGCTCATCTGAATGTGAACCCAGTGGACTGCAGGCTGAAGTTGTCCTCCTGTAGTCCACTATTCTTTTTTCATGGGAGAGCGAGGGAGCTGAGGGACATATGTGTAACCAATGCAGTCCAAGGCTGTTGCGGATTTTTTTATATATATATATTTTTTTAATGGAGAACATCTGTCGTCTGGTGCATGGATTTTTTTTTTATTAATCTGTGCTTTCTTTCTCCATTCCTTTTTTTTTTTTTTTTTTTTTTTTCCAGAAGATGAACAGAGCCTGGTATATGGATTTTCTTTCTTTGTTTTTCCTTCCACTGTTCACCTTCTGGAAAGAAAATAAATAAGGGTAGTGGAGCCGACCAGTTATATCAGTACCACCACATGAAGGAATCCCTCTCCAGCACCACACCATCAGACTGTAAGAGTTAAACACACAAGGCACCACATCTGACCCCAGCACAGTCTATATAGGGCCACAGTCTCACCACATAATGAGGCTCCCTGACACCTCTTCTCAGCAATGTATTTCTGCACACGACAAACTCATAGACTCTCTTGTGTGGTATTTATACAACCTACGTCAATATTTGAGATGTAGATAACACAGCCAGAATGGAGAATGAGACTGGCTATACTCTTTTCATTTTAACTTGGCCAAGATTTTTGTCTTTTTGCAGTTTACTTCATGCAGCTCAGTGGCAGAAATAGACTGTTATGCCTTTACATCCTTTCCATGGCATTTTTTCATGACTAGCTCTATGTTCTAGTGTTTATTTATTGTTACAACTCAACATGCACAACTTTAGGCCACGTTAGAGTGCATAGAGTGTATGTGAATGACACTGAGGTGGAAGAGTAAAATGGAGGCCAAGAATGAAATGGAAGGTGAGAAGCTGGAGAGGGTGGCGTGATGACAGAGGACAGGGTGACAGCGGAGTCGTTTGTGGCCACCCTTGTGGGATTAAGGCAAAGGCTATAGGTAGATAACATATAAGAGGACAGCTGTGTGTGCAATACTGTCCGTTTTCTTATGACAAAGACGCATCACTCTTTTCAGTTCAGTTGATGGCCAACGTAACCAGACTGGTGAATAAATCTGACTTGTTACTAAGGTGACTCATTTCTGAATCTCACTGAATTTCACGTAACCACAACTTAGTATTATGTTGAAGACGTGGCCCAGTTCCATCAGATGCTATTTTGTCGAGTCACAGGGCTTTCATTTTAGTTTCCCATGCTTTTTATCCATTTTCTTTTATACTCCAGCGTTTAGTGTGGCCTACTTAAGTGTTTTTTAAAGTCATTTATGGTACTACTGTGGTGAAAATTAAAATACAGACACTTTCAATGAAGTTTTATTGCAGCACCCACCCACACCCTCCTACATACTGTACACTCACACCCACCCACACCCATTTACGTTCTTTTACACCCAACTCTAGCCACCCACACCCACCTGTTGTCATCCATAT
Organism: Coenobita brevimanus; assembly: GCF_032717465.1. Taxonomy (NCBI): domain Eukaryota; kingdom Metazoa; phylum Arthropoda; class Malacostraca; order Decapoda; family Coenobitidae; genus Coenobita; species Coenobita brevimanus. The sequence goes on from NC_136956.1 coordinate 2,495,163, forward strand.
CCACCCACACACATACCTGCGCCCACTCACACCAACCTTCACCCACTCACACACACCTACACCCACTCACACCAACCTACACCCACTCACACCAACCTACACCCACTCACACCAACCTACTACCACTCACACACACCTACAACCACTCACACACACCTACACCCACTCACACCAACCTACACCCACCCAGTCATACGTAAACATTTGTCCAGCAATTTTTTTTTTTTTTTTTAATCTTAGTTACCCATATCATTTATCCATTTATTTTTTTCGCTTGATATCTATAGAGCCACCTTCGTTCCTATTTATTTCTCACCCACACCGATTTACTCTCACACACCCACCTATACAAATCCCACACCCATCTATGCAGTCATTTACACCCACCCAAACCTGCCACGCAAACCTACACCCACCAACATCCATGCACACTTACCTACATCCTCCCAGACCCACCTAATCCCACCCACAGCCGCCTACACTTATCCTCACCCAGCAACACCCATCCACTCCTGCCTACATCCACCCAGACCCACCTAATACCACTCACAAGAACCTACACTCCACCAATACCTATCCACACCTACCTACATCCACCCAGACCCACCTAATCCCACCCACAGCAGCCTACACCCACTCACACATCCTTACACTTAACCACACCCACATACACCCACCAACACCCAACTACTTCTACCTACATCTACCCAGACCCATCTAATCCCACCCACAGCAGCCTACTTCCATCCACTCCACCTTACACTTGTCCACACTCACTCACACCTATCTACATCCACCCACACCCACAAAGTCCCACCCACAATCACCTACACCCACCCACTCCACCTTACACTTATACACACCCAGATTATTATTTTTTTTTATTTTTTTTTTTTTTTCAGGAAGCAGGCGAGGGAAGAGACTTAGATTTTTCAAACATGTTTATTTCAGTCAACCAACATTTCTGAGGGGAGAATACAGGTGGGTCAATAATCAGGACACTCATAAACTGTGTCCTAGTATTTCATCCTGACTTCTGACTCACCCGGTTCATAGGTAAAGAGATCAGTGCAAAGGAAACAGTCATTCACTCTGGCTACACTTAACCCCGAAACTTAGGATGCTACATTTTTTTCCAGTTTCCCTTCAAACAATTTAATCACAGTCTCATTTAAAAGGATAAAAACTACCAAGACATTGAACTGCAGTTTTGATGAGGACTGTGATTATTTTTTAGTACCGTTATCCAGAAAGAGGCACTGAATTTTGATCATATGGAGTTGCTAGCAGTTTCAAGAATAAGGAATTTCTAAAGCTAGACCAAGGTTAAACTGGAATTTATCTGGAAAATGAACGTCTAGTAACTCGAGCCGAAATATTAGGGTTAAGTACTATCTATTGTAATATTTTTTGATGGTTAAATTACACTTTGAACTTTGCTATCACAGTACAGGACTTCAAAGTTGTGTTGTACCACTAGTTTGTTGCTGCAGTTTTAGTCAGAAAGTTGCAAATGAGATGTTGAATATCAGTTTATAATTCTTTTTTGCCTCTGACTGGGGAATAGCCACTTTGTATTTTATTCCTGTTAGTGTTGGAGGAGTTTAAAATACACAAGTAACATTAAAAATTATCACGATAAACATTTATAATAATAATAATAATAATAATAATAAATAATAATAATAATAACAGTAATTATGATGATACTACTACTACCACATGTACTGTACTGTTACTACTACTACTACTACTATTACTAACTCTGCTGCCGCAAATAATATACAGTAACAAGAACAACAATAATAATAATATTACTGCTACTACTACTACTACTATTCCTTCTGCTTACAATGGGGTATTTTCTTAATAAACACACAGTAACCAAACGTTGAAAAAATGTCAGACAGCAGAAGGAAACAAAAGAACTTGATAAATTTCACCATCCATGCCTTTTTTCCTAACTTTTCACTCCTTGTGGAATTTATCAGCACCTTTAGGAAGGACGTTGAAGCTTTCCTCTTAGGTTTTTATTTTTTTCATCCCCCACCCCTCTCTCCTCTCATCTTTCCCACCTCTCTCCCCTCCCTCATTTCCCCTCCCATCCCTGCCCCCTGTCCTATCAGACCTCACACTGGGGCACAGTTCTCTTAGGTTCCATCACCCTTTTCTTAGTAATCACCAAGGGATCTAATATCTTGACTTTTCATCCCGAGCCCCTGTCCCCCAAACTGTCTGTGTACACTACTGATACCCATCCCTGCCCCTGCCCTTGTACTGCTGGCTATTATCGTAGCGACAGAGTCAGAGGTTGCAACTCCTCCCTAAAGGTGCCTCCGTGAGCTAGAGAAGAGAGAAAATTTGGCAAAATCCTGTGATTTTAAAAGGCGTGGGTAGAATTTAGCAAAATACAAATACATTTCATACAAAATTCAAACACCACAAAAGGGGTTTGGTCCCTCATACACTGTAAGAAAGGCAGACATAGCAATATTTCCTCCATATTGTTATCAACCGTTGAAATGGCACGGAACTCGTACTTAAGTTAATGCAAGCCTTCATGTAGGATGCAGTCTACACGGAAACAGCAAATATCTACAAAAACTCTGTTTCAACAAATATTCTCCTCTTGCCAATGGTGTTAGTTTTCTTTGTAAGGTTTTTCAGTGAGGTTACGAGCCAACCCAAACAAAACCCCACCTGAATAAGGAATCCACATCCTGCCATACTAATCTTGGTAGGGATGATGGAGAGGAATGCCTTCACGCGATGACAATGATATAATCTGGTGGCTCTACTGCCCAGCTAAACAGACGTTCCACAACTTCCTCCCTATCACCCAAAAGGGGATTGATGGACTGCAGGAGGAGAGTAACATCTACTTGCAGTCTACTGGATTCGCATTCAGATAAAAATGTTGCCACAGCGACAGCAGTTTTGGTGGAATAGTGTCGCAACTGTCTGAAATCCTGTCAAGTGAAGCTCATGACCACAGGACTGACTCTCACAGGTGGTGTCTGGTTCGGTGTGGTTCATTGTGGTTCATCACATTCACGGGAAATATTTATCACAACTGGAAAGAGGAGTTACAGTGGGTCTGGGAAAACAACATTCGTGTCAATAACGTGATGTGCGTCTTTACATTAATACGGGTTAAACAAATAAATTTCAGTACATCTCGGTGTAACCCCATGAATATGATGACGTAAATTTTGGTCTTGCTATCTCCAAACGAGTTTATTCAGATAAGAGGAGATGCTTGTGGCTGGAAGGATTAAGTAGATGTGCCATTAACCCCTTCATAACCAAATGTCTCCCCTAAACTGAAAAAGGAAAAATAAATCATCCGGACATAGCAAGAGTAAAAAGAGAAAAATATATATCATCAGAGTGAAGGGATTAGTAGTGAAATATGCACACCTTGAGGAAAGTTATTTAGGGGAAAATCTACAGCTTCCACTCCTGTAATACGTCTCTGTGGTAGGCTATTTTCTTCTATAGTTGTGTGAGCAATAGGATTCAAATGCTGTAGATCTGCGTAATTTTGATTCTAATGAAAAAACCTGATCAGTTTTACATGCACATCAAGCCTAACAAGACCTACCTAACCGTGAAGACGAAGTTTTTTGTCCTACTTTTGGTCATTTCCGTAGAATTTTAATGTCCAAAGCACTGGTCATTTCCGGGTGTCAAATACATTGGCCTTTTCCGCAGAACTTGCGTCATCAATACATTGGTAATATTGATTTTTGAAGAACTTGAGTGTCATATGAGTTGGTTACTTCCGCAAAATCTGAGTCATATATATATTGCTCTCCGAAGAAACGTAATGTCATAAGCTTTGCCATATATGAATTCGTCCTTTCCACAGAATTTTGGTGTCAATGAATTCCACTATGATAAAAATTAATCCGTCATTAATTTTACATCATCTGTGAATGAATCCTCTCCTGGATGTTCTCAGTAACTTAAATCATTCCATCTATCACTCATCTTCATCTGTACACTTAAGTTATATTTAGGCACACTCAAGACACTTCGTTGCAGTAACACTTGGAATAATACAGTGGAAACATCTGACAACACACCCACATCTACCTTAAACCTAACTTTATAAAACGTATCCAAGGATTGATATGTGTCAGTGTGAGCTTTTGAGAGGAGAGGTAGGGTTCAGTTGGCCACACAGGAACTAGGTAGTGTGTATGGGTGAAGTGAATATGTATGTGTATTTAACCCCATCAGTTCAATAATTCTCTCCAAAACTGAATATAGTAAAACTGTTTGTCAGTAGCATGAATATAATAAAAAAATAAGTCATGAGATCGAAAGGGTCAAGGTGGTAACTAAACGCTTCGCTAGACCACACAAGGAACGGTTCACAACAGGACTGTTAGGCCTACTCATGCACAATAGAATAACTTCAAACTACCAACAAAAGGTCTTCTTCTGTTATGGCCCGTCTTCTCATCGGTTAAGGAAGTCCCCTAACACCTTTTCCAAAGCTATTTATTTTACTTATTGCACCTTACTGCCCCATTATATGTTATGTAAATCCTTCCAATATCGGCCTGCTCTGCATAAAAATCGTACAAAAGAGTATTAACCAATAGCATTATTTATTTTCTACCACATTCATGCCGAGGAAAAGATGTTAGGGAGCCTCCTTACCCGATGAAAATACGGACCTATGACTCACTATTGTACAGAGATAGCACACAAGTACATTACATAACAGTTGTGTACTACCATAGACATCCTCCTTGTACAAGAAGAGAAACGGCAACGCAGCAACGAACAGCATCTTTATTTGTAGCACCAGCGTTTCGGCACAGAGACTATGCCATTATCAAGGTTTACTGAAAGTTAAGAAAAGTGAGTAACACTAAATAAAGAACATATTATAAAAAATTATTAAAACACTGCAAATTTATGCTATGTACAATGGGCAGGCTGATGTATTATTATCTAATCTGGGGGCATATTTCTTGATGTAAAGTGACTCTAAAATCCTAATGTCGGCACTGCAACAAGAATCTATGATAGTATATTAATAAACAACATAATAATATAGAATTTACTATAGACAGTGAAGTTAATGGTAAACTATCTTTTCTGGATTTAGTGATAGAAAAATGTAACGGTAAACTAGAATTTAGTATTTTTCGTAAACCAACATTCTCAGGACTTGGTATTAGTTATTTTAGTTATTGTTGTCATAAATTCAAGATAAACGCCATCAAAACCTTGCTACATAGAGCTTATAATCTACTGTAACTTCAACCTATGACATTTCACAATGAAATAAAATTTATAAAATCTTTTTTCTTAACGAATGGCTTTCCGACACATGTTTATGATAATTTAGTCTGCAAATTTTTGAATATGAGGTACCAGCAAAGGCCTGTTGTTCATACGGTTCCGAAACAATCTATGTTCTTTACACTGCCCTATTTAGGCGATGCTTCCTCGGAGATGAAACATCGCCTGTGTAATAAATTAAGTTCTTTCTACCCTCAGATTGACTTTAAATTTGTATTTGTCAATAATTTTAGAATAGGTTCATTTTTTAAATTCAAGGACCGCCTGCCGACAGATCTAAGGTCATCTGTCATTTATAAGTTCACCTGCCCCAGTTGCCAGACGGGGTATATAGGCAGCACAGTGCAGCCTATAAAAGCAGGACAGATGAACACTTGGGCCAGTGGAGCAGGACCGGTCTCCCTCTGCTAGTCCCTCCTCACTCTGCAGTAAGGGACCACTTGTTAGAGTGTGATGTGCCTCCGAAAAAAGATCATTTTACTATCTTAGATTCTTGTTGCAGTGCCGACATTAGGATTTTAGAGTCACTTTACATCAAGAAATATGCCCCCAGATTAAATAATAATACATCAGCCTGCCCATTGTACATAGCATAAATTTGCAGTGTTTTAATAATTTGTTATATGTTCTTTATTTAGTGTTACTCACTTTTCTTAACTTTCAGTAAACCTTGATAATGGCATAGTCTCTGTGCCGAAACGCTGGTGCTACAAATAAAGATGCTGTTCGTTGCTGCTTTGGCGTTTCTCTTCTTGTGCAAGATCCGGTTTCCCACCAACCAGCCTGTCTCAGAAAACATCCTCCTTTTGAGTAAATTCTGTACCCGGCACCACCCAACTTGTCCTTATATTCACTCCTCCTTATAGTTGTCTCTGACTGGGTAAAATAAAATTCTTCCTATTTACAGTGCCGTGATCCGTGCCAGAGAGTATGTTTATAATGATTTGTAAATTTCACACTGATTGTCCACGAATCTGTGATGGTGGGTGAGAGGGGGTGTGGCTCCACGGACAACTTGGTTGGCAAGTAGTTTAGTTAGCTCTTTGGCTACTTAAGTCACATCTACGTCACATCTACACACATCAACCAGAGTTTCTCCTTATAAACAAACGTCAGAGTATTCTTCCTTCTCATACTCTTTTGCTGTGTGCGTCACGTTGCTGTCACAAGTATATTCCATATAACACAAATGAGTATCCTTCCATCTCGTGCTCATTTCCTGTGTACTTTACATTGCTGTCACAAAGATATTCTATGTCACACTAATATTAGAGAGTATTCTTCCCTTTCATCCTCTAGTGTGCTTCATATTGCTATCACGTAAAATATATCACCGTAACATATATCTGTGTATCGCTCCTTCTCATACACCCGTACTGCGTCCATCATCTTCCTGTCACATAAAACCATTTCATGAAACACCGTCCATAACCACAGCCGGCGGGGAAATATTGATCGCAATGGTACTACTGACTATACCTCTTTCACATTAACTTGTCCCAGATTTTCATCCTTTTGCAGTTCCTTCCACGTAGCTCAGTAGCAGAAAAAGGCAATGCTATGGCCCTACACCCCTTCCATAGCAATTCTTAAGGAGTGACTAGCATCATATTTTAGTGTCACTTTACTGCCACAACTCAGCAATTAAGACGGAGAGACGACAGTTTTAGGCCAAACTGAAGAGGAAAGAATACAGCAGAGGCCCATTCCTTCTCCAAAGATGGCCCTCATGAATTATTTCTATCACTTTTATCACCTGACTAGAAGGAGGAGGAGAAGGAGGAGGAAGAGTAGGAGGAGGACGTGGAGGAGAAGTAAGGCAAGGATGTGGAGGAGGAGGAGGTGATGGTGGCTGAGTGTCTATGGGATCTGACGTGATCAAAAGTCCCGGTTCAGTCTCATCTGTGGCAGGCATTTAAGTATGAAGTTCAGCAGCCTCTTGAATCCGAATGACTTCCTGTTTAGTACATTCTTGCTGCTACCAGATGATTTTGTTCAACTGAGAAAAGGGCCTCTCGTACTGGAGGGGTTTATCAAGAGTATAATCTAATCACTCCAGATCTACGGGTGTATCGGCAGCTGAGGAAAATCGCCAGGAGATGGGAGGAGTAGATTTGAAAAGACATCCTCAGTTACTCCACCGCCCAAGACATCACATGTGATTTATTGTAGCTGGTAACTGATGGTTTTATTTAGCTTAGGAGAGCCGTAAAGAAGGAATTAACGCTATACCTAAATCCATCTAGTTCGAACACAGGTAGATAGATAGATAAGTAGATAGAAAGATAGACAGATATAGGTACACGGCATACTGATAAGAGTTAATCGTATGCGCTTAGGACCAGTAAACCAACCACTCAGCTAGACTGGCAAAGGCTCACAGATGCGTCCACTCCTCCTCTGGGCTGGAGTCCGCTGATCCACTCTCTGATCCATTGGACCCTGGCGAGGCTTGGCGGGATCCTCCACTCCCACCATCCTCCTCCAAGTTGTCATAGAAACTGGTGCGTCCAAGCTGAGAATCATCACACTCCGCAGGCGCTAAGGTGGACGGCTGTGTGGGCGGGTCTGGCTGGTGTGGGTGTGTGGGTAGGTCTGGCTGGAGAGGGAGTGTGGATGTGCGTGGGTGTGGGCGATGTAGGCGTGTGGTGGGGCCAGCTGGGTGGAGGTTTGGGAGGTGGATAGGAAGGCAGGCCTCAGTCTGGGTGTCCGTAGGGCCTGGTGGTGTTGGCTGCGTCTGGCCGTCGCTCTGATAAGATGTCAACAATCTGAACACCTGCAGGATGGGTGTGTCTAGATCAGTGAAGAGGACAAATACAGTTCTAACTTTCAAGAGCAACGAAAGTTAAATGGTACAATATTAATGAGCTTACTTAACAGGTGTACAGTACAGTAGTCTAGCAGAGAAAGCTTACTTAAAATTGCTTTCTAACATTTTATACAGCAAAGATATCAATTTGTTTATATATAAAGGTAAATGGCCAGTCCAGCATTTGTACATCCTTTCACCTAATGGCAATTCTCAGTGTGTCGTAAACCTGGGTCATAATCTTTCTCAGTGTCCTAACTTAACAGGTCTCCTATGCAGAACCTCACCCTATATGATCTGGCTCTGACTCTCTTCCTTCCACATCCACACGCATGACCCTAATCAGTCAGCCCCCTACCCTAGTCACAGTAGGTACAAATATCTCACCCTACCAATCTGCATCACGTTTCTGATATTTCTTATTCCAAATCCCTCACAGCACACTATCAGCTCCGTCTCTCTGTGGAACGCTACTCAGCCATCTCAAATTCTCCTTTCTGTGCATTTCAGTCTGGATGTATCTGCTTCTGTTTCAGGCCAAGTCTCACTACCGTACATCTGGGCAAAAATCACACTTTTTTTTTTTTTTTTATAGATGACACCTGTGCCATGAAAGGAAAGTTTATCCCTGGAACACAGAGCCAAAAATTCCCTTAATTTCTTTCATCCAGTTAGTTTCTTCTCCCCCTCCCGTACTCAGCACGTCTCCCAGATAACCAATCCCATCCACTCTGTGCAATCCAGGTGACTCTCTGCTCATTTGAAACTTTCCTTTCAATCGTCCACGGCCAGGGTACCTCTACATATCATACGCCATAAATTTTTCGCGTCCTTCAGTCTACCCCTAACACCACTTCAGCTATTGTGGATACGTCTATTTGAAGCTTACAAACACACACACACACACACACACACACACACACACACACACACACACACACACACACACACAATACCTCCCAACCCCATATCACACATGGCACAACAAACACACTTCGACATTACTATCCACACACCTGCTAACCACCAATATTTCCTTTACCTATACGAATATTAGTTTTCAGTCCCATTTTGTCAACCCACCAAGTCACCTCCTGGACTCTCTTGTGTTTTTAGCAACGAAAGCTGAACTCTAAATACACAACATCTCCCATGGCTCCTCGCTTGTAAACTCTCTCGGTAATCTATTTAACTTGAGAGAGAGAGGGAGAGAGGATTTGTGTGTGTGTGTGTGTGTGTGTGTGTGTGTGTGTGTACGCTCGACAGACTGACCGACAGACAGACAAACAAGCAAACAGACAGAAAGGCAGAGAGACAGACAGACCGAGAGACAGACAGGGAGTGAGTGAGAGCCGTATGAGGCCCCTTTCAGACATAAGCTACTGTGGACCTGTATATTTAAGAGACTGCCAATCTACTCCCTTTTCTGGCAGTAAATAATAGAAAAACCTCCATTTCTATATAGACTGAATTTATACAAGGGTGTTACTTCGCCTGGTGTGTTCTAACCATTATACACCATTAGCTGACCTTACTGGCTGACTCTCGACTCTCTTTTAGCCCTTCCTGTGCAGTGTGGGCTTGTGTTTGCAGCTGGGTAGAGTATAATAATAACAATAACAATAATAATAATAATAATAATAATAATAATAATAATAAATAATAATGAAAATAATAATAATAATAAAACACCTCAACCATCCTCGTCAAAGGGTTAAGGGCAGTAATTAGGTCACCTGGGTCAGCGTGGTTTGCGACACATCATACTCGGTGACGCCAAGAGCCCGGGTGGTGGCCAGGCTGTCAAAGATGGCGCGGAGGGGGACCTGACGCGGCACCTCCACCACTAGACTCAGGTGATGCTGCTCCTGTGGATGGATTTATTAGGTTAGGTTAGGTTAGGTTGAGGTGGACTGGGTTGGGTAAAGAGGGCGTCAAAGGTGGAGTAGGACCAGCTGGCGCGGCAAGTCCACCACTAAGCCCAGGTGGTGCTGTTCCTGTGGAGGGAGTTAAGGGTTAGGAGTGGTGTTAGGACGGTTGTTAGACTGGGCAGAGTGAGGTTAGTTTAGAGAGCCAGATTAAGGTTAGTTTAGATAGGAAGAATGGGGTTAGATTAGGTAGACGTGACAATTGTTAGTCTGCGAAGGGTGAATGTTAGTTTAGACAAACAGAAGGTTAACATGCGCAGGGTGTGCCCGTAATGCCAGCCGTCTTCCCCCGTTTCCTCGCAGGTCAACGACAGAAAGTGTTGGGTAAGTCAGAGACAAATACTGGCTCCTTAAAATTTCCTTCACAGTTTATTTCTATTGCGGAACAGAGAATCATCCTGTCAGCTGATGTTCAGAGGCCTGAAAAGATGTTTATATGGAGAGGATGGGAATGGAATTCATTTACACACACACACACACACACACACACACACACACACACACACACACACACACACACACACACACACACACACACACACACACACACACACACACACACACACACACACACACACACACACACACACACACACACACACACACACACACACACACGCATTTACCTTCGTGGAAGTTTGTTAGGGTTATCGTATCGTATCGTTCGCATCGTTTATAAAGACTCCAACATGCCTGCATGCGTTGGCCTTGTTCACCTAATGGTGGCTCTCCAGGCTGCCCAATCTCTGGCAGCCTCCCTATTCAGTCCACTGTCCCTGAGGTCACACTCTAGGTCTTTTTCGGTGTATGTTAATACCGTACTGTTGGTCCGTTTTTTTTTTTTTTTTTTTTTTTCAGGTTTTACTCCAGTTGTATTATGTCCCACTGTCACTACCAATCACATAATAACATACCCCAGTTTACTCTCGATCCGAGATCACAGACTGCTGTAGAATCGGCATTGGTCATTACTCTCAGTACTTATGCAATGATGTCAACAAATCTTACAACGGATTATCATACAAAGAGGCAGTGATGAACCACATGAACGTTTAAAAGCCACAACAATCTACTATCATCTACCGTAAGTATCATATACTACTAAATGACAACCACATCAATCACACGCCTACACCCCATCACATCTCACCCCTTTCCCCCTACCCTTCTCCCCACCCATCCACCCGTCCTTGACAAACACAGTTGCCAGGCAATCGATTCTGTGGCAGCAGCTTCGACATCACGAGTCTCACTCCCAATGCTTCGTTGTCAGGTGTTAAAAGTGGAAATGTCACAACACAGACAAACTTCCAACATAACCTTTAACAATCTCCAGGAGAGTGTGACTGAAGTGCACGGATCTTTGCAATCCACTGGGTTCATTTCCAGTTAAGTTTGGGGTTACAGCAAGAAGATCGAAGTCTAAGAATTGGATGAATCTTAAGCAATAGCCAAAATAAAAGACAACCTGGGTGAATCACTGAATAAAACTTTCGAAACGGCAAAAATAAGAGACATCACAACTAAAACATTGAATTAAACCTCAAAACAAAACACACCGCAACAGAAACATCGAATGAACAGTCCGAAACAGCAAAAATACAACACAACTGAAACACTGAAACTCAAAAATACGACACCACGACTGAAACACTGAATAAAACTTTCCGAAACGGCAAAAATAAAAGGCACCTCGACTAAAAGAACGTCCTCCTCCCCCACCTTGAGCAGTATGTGTGTCAACTGAGATCTGAGGAAGTCGACCACGTGTGTTAGGTCTTCGATGCTTTGGGTCTTCAAGCGGATTGTGTACTTGTCGCCCAGCCTGTAGGAGGGAGAGAGGGAGTCAGTGGATGAATGGACGGATGGATGGGTAGACAGATGGATGGATAGATGGATGGATGGATGTGGATAGATAGGTCGGTAAATAGATAATGCATGGGTGGATGAGGAAATGCATAGGTGCAGTGGTGGATGAATGGATGGATAGTTGGATGGATGCGTGGATGGAGATGGATGGAAAGAGGCATGGATAAGAGAGAGAGAGAGAGAGAGAGAGAGAGAGAAATGATAATATATAAGAGAACTAACCCCTTCAACGGGAGGTGTGACTCTTTTAAAATTAATATTATATGTGGTAACGAGAATAATATACAAACAATATCGTATAGAAGTGGCTGAGATCCATACATAACTGCATATATAAGGGCGGTTAGGCAGGGTTAGATTAGATTAGGTTAGGTTTGGTTAGGTTAGGTTAGGTTAGATTGGATAATATTAAACTGGAATAAGTTAGGTTTGATTAGGCTTGGTTAGGTAAATCTCGGCACACGCAAACTTGAACTAGGTTGGGTTGGGTTGGGTTAAGCTGGAATTGGTTAGGGTAGGTAAAGTTTGCCTGGAATGCGTTGGAATTAGGATAGGGTAGATTTGCTCAGCTCAGGGTGGCTAGGGTTAGGAGTACAAGATACGTACAGCAGGCAAGGTAAGGTAACATTAGGTAAGTTAATGAAGGCTATTTTTAACGTAAGGTAAAGTAACATTCGATAAATTTAGGTAGGGTAGATTAATTGTAGTTCTTTTACTCTAACTTGGCCCAGATTTTCTTCCTTTTTCACCTTATTTAACGTAGTTCAGTGGCAGAACAAGACAATGCTACTGGTATACATCCATTCCATAGCACTTTCTGGTGACCAGCATCTTATTCCTGGGTTAGTCTATTGCCACAACTCAGCATTCAAGGAGAAACGGAAATTTTAGACCAAGTTAGAGTAAAAATAGAGTCTAACATCATATTCCAGTGTTAATCTAGACCAAGTTAGAGTAAAACGAGTAAAACACCCACTGTAGTGCTGATGTATTAAAACTCAACATTCAAGATGGAGAGACGGAAATTTTAGGCCAAGTTAGAGCAAAAAAAACAGAATATTACAAGCAAGAATACCTACTTGTGTTTGAGGTAGTGGGGCGACCCAAGGCAGACGAGGTGACCATTGACCATGATAGCCATCCGATGTGACAGCTGAGGAAATATTCAGAAATTAGTCGATTTTTATGATAACGCGAATTCCAGAGTAGTGTAGTTATTATTTATCTGAAGTGGAGGTATTCGTGATGCTTAACCAGTCTCTCTCTCTCTCTCTCTCTCTCTCTCTCTCTCTCTCTCTCTCGTACAACACCTTCCATCACCACTGCCGGCAGGAAAACGTTAGCAAACTTTTGATCACGAAAACACTTTGATTTGCATATTACGTAACAGTTCCTCCTGAGCGATTATTCTTCACATTACACATCATTATTTTGCTGAGTGTTACTGAAAGAATATAAGGCGACAGTAAAGCCAAATTAACAATGTACAAAATAATGCTAACAAGTAGTAATGGTTACTTAATAAATCGCTGAAAAAAAAAACTGAGCTACGTAGGCTATGAAACGGCTTACACTACCGCCCTATGACTTCCAAAAACAATATCCTCTCTCAAATCCCACACACTAAACGTTTTAAGACTATGACTTACAAAAACGATAACTTCTGTCTTATCTCTTTAAACGTTTCAACCGTATGGCATGAAAAACAACAACTTCTATTATTTCCTACATACTTATAAAACGTTTCAATTCTGTGACTTACAAAAACAATAACTTCGGTCTTATCCCACACTATCCAAACGTTCCAACCCTATTCTTAATAAAAACAATGATTTCTGTCACATCCTACCCACTGTTTAAACGTTTCAACGCTATGTCTTCCAATAACCATAACTATAAATGTTTCAGTCCAATGAGTAACAAAAATAATACTTATCTAAACGTTTCAACCCTGTTATCAACAAAAACAATAATTCCTGTCATATCCTACACAATATACAAACATTTCAGCTGTGTTACTTTTGTTGTAGTTCCTTATTCTCTCTACCACACGATTTAACTCAATTTAGTAACGCTGCATCGTAAAGAGGGAGTTAATGAAGGCTATCTTTAAGCCCTCCGTTTAAAGAATAAATATATCCACAGCTAAATAAAGATGTCTTGAGGTGGTAAGCACAATATACACAAGATATTATTGTAGTAAAGAGCCAAGAGGTAGTTTTAGGCTGTCCAACTAGATGTATATGCATGAGTTAAAGTTAGTAGACAGTATCCTACCAGCATTGTGTCTTGCCTTCCTTGTTTGTCAGCCCTCCCTGAACGTTTGACGGTATCATTCCTTCTTACATATTACGTGTGTGTGTGTGTGTGTGTGTGTGTGTGTGTGTGTCCTTCATACGAGTATTACCATCACATAAACCACTTAACACCTATTACCACAACCACCAAAAAGTGTCAGCGAAGTTCTGATCATACATGGACCAAATACCTTTCCTTCTAAGTACACTTTACCTGGTCCACCTCATCCAAGGAGTGTGAGGTGAGGAGAACAGTGCGGCCAGCGCGGGTCACGTTCCTAACTGCACTCCACACCACACGCCTCGACGCAGGATCCATACCTCTGTTGGTGGGTACATGGGTTAGGTTAGGTTAGGTTAGGTTGGGTTGGGTTAGGTTGGGTTGGGTTGGGTTGGGTCACTTCAGGATACATGTTTATCCAACCCTACCCTAACTTTAACTCAGCCCCTACATCGCTACCCATCCATATCCCTGCCCCTTCATGTCCCCTGTAATTCCCCCAACTCTTTTCCACTCTCCCTGCCGCCTTTGTACTCTTTCCTATCCCTTCCCCTACCCTTCTGCCCTTTCCCTGACCTTTCCCCAGCTTCTCCACCCCACTGCTTTTTCCCAGCCCCCCTGTCAGCCCTCCCTGCCTCCTCACAGCCCTTACAGCCCTTCCCAGCCCCGAGTAACCCACCAGCCCTTTTCCAGTCTTAAAACAGCTCTTATCTACCCCTACCCCGAAGACTCTCTCTCTCTCTCTCTCGAACACATACGTAGTGGGCTCGTCAAGCAGCACCAACTGAGGGTCGCCAAGGAGGGCCAGGGCGGCAGACAGTTTGCGTTGGTTCCCGCCCGAGAGTCGACTGGTGTAGCGCTCTGCCTCCTCAACCAGGCCGAGTTGCTGTACCGCCCGATCCACCACCTGTAGAGTAGGTTAGACTGGGTTGGGCTAAGCTGGCTTGAGCTTGGTTTGGTTTGGTTAGGTTGAGTGAGGGTGGGTCTGGTTTGGTTTAGTTGGGTTGGGTTGGGTTGGGTTGAGTTGGGTTGGGTTGGGTTGAGTTGGGTTGGGTTGGGTAGGGTTGGGTTGGGTTGGACTGGACTTGGTTTGGTTTGGTTCGGTTGGATTGGGTTGGGTTGGACTGGGTTTGGTTTGGTTTGGTTGGGTTGGGTTGGGTAGGGTCGGGTTGGTTTGGTTTGGTTTGGTTTGGGTTGGGTTGGGTTGGGTAAGGTTGGGCTGGGTTGGGTTGGGTTGGGTAGGGTCGGGTTGGGTTAGGTTGGGTCGGGTCGGGTCGGGTTGGTTTGGTTTGGTTTGGGTTGGGTTGGGTTGGGTAGGGTCGGGTTGGGTTGGGTTGGGCTGGGTTGGGTAGGGTCGGGTTGGGTTGGGTTGGGTAGGGTCGGGTTGGTTTGGTTTGGTTTGGGTTGGGTTGGGTAAGGTTGGGCTGGGTTGGGTTGGGTTGGGTTGGGTTGGGTTGGGTTGAGTTAGACTAGGATTGGTTTGGTTAGGTTAGGCTAGCTTAGGTTACGTCAGACTGACATAGGTTGGGACAGGTTGGGCTGGGATAGGACAGGGTAGGTTAGGTTAGATTATAGTAGATTAGATT